>NC_056580.1:5686364-5753864 GCF_018340385.1 Cyprinus carpio
TAAAGGGATGCTGGAGAGTTCTCCTCGGACCCTCCTCTCTGAGCTAGTTTACTCCAGGCACTGTCCAGCACAAGAGCTCCACTCACAGAGAGAAGACTTTCACTCCATCACACCACTCACTCTCCTGCAGCCAGAGATGGCCAGTAGTTAAGTAAATGTATTTAAAACACATAATTAATTACTTCTGAGTATTTTGTCATTTGTATTTTGCTGGATGAAAAAAAGTCTTATTTAATGTAATGTAATGGTTTTATTATTGTAGTTCTCCACTATTCTTGTTGGGTCACATGTAGAACCACTAGGAGCAGCTTGAGGAGGTAACTGGACATTTAAGCTGGATCACCATAGAGTAAGTCAGCTCGTTTGGTCGAGGAGAACCATATGGTTGAGCTCAAGCTACCTACTTGCTCATCTAAAGTCCTTTGTTGAGAACTCTCTAAGTTTTTGCTCCACTAAAGGACTTTATTTGTCTCTGTCTAGACCTGTCTGTTCTTCAAATGATTTCTTTATTTGTGTCATTGACTGGATGCCTCTTAAATCACCTCTGGATAAGAGGTGTATTGTCTACGACGCCGGAAGTAAAACCACCGCGTGTGTGGGTTCATCAAAGCGGCACGCAGGACAGCGACGCGCCGAACGCCAACGACACAGTGGATTACAGGACTACTAACATTACATCACACTCTTCAGTTCTCGTACTTCAACTGTACATGGAACGATAAGTTTATTTCAACTCATTGACTCACTGTACATTTAAATTAATTATGGTTTATTCGTTGGTTTTTGTACCTGTATATATATACTTGTGGGAAGAATAAATTAGGATTCAAATAAATATATTAACAAATGATATTAATAAAAAAGTATTTAAATCAGTGCATGTTAAAAATCTGTTGAACCCCTCAGAGTAACAGCTTTAAAGAAACGAGCTGTTACAGTAATTTGTAATGAAATACTTTGAGAAACAGTGTTTTGTTCTTGAAGACTTAATCAAGTAGGTAATTTTATTCTGAGACAGAATAATATCTCTCTTCTCGAGCCACAGTCTATCAGAGTTTTGTGGCAAGATGACAGTCTTAAAGTGATAGTTTCAGCAGTGTTTCTGTTAAACAGCAGCTCTCACTGTACAAGTAAACCTCAGGATTCATGTGCTCACTGTACGGTCCGTTCCTCGAGATACAACCTGACTGCTCACACGCAAAATCAGTCATAAATCACACGGTGTATGCCTGACCGAAGACCTTCATTCATCTTCCAAACACAAATCAAGATATTTCTGATGAAATCAGAGAGCTTTCTGAACCTCCACAGACAGCAATGTAACTTACACAAACAAAGCCCAGAACAGTGTGACTCAAGTGCTTCATAAAACTGAGGTGAAACCACTGGAGTCACAGGAAGTACTTTAATGATGTCCGTCCTAAACGACATGAGGGTGAGTAATTAATGACAGAACTTCCATTTTTGGGTGAACTATCCCTTTATTTCATCCATGATTCCTTCCAACTGTCATTGTTTGAGAATAATAAAAGAAATAAAATTCTTCTTCACACAGGGCCATGTAGTTTTGGATTTTGTTTTCCCTTAATAATAAAAACCTTCACTTAAAAACTGCATGCTGTGTTTAGTTGTGTTATCTTTGACTAATATTTAAATTTGTTTGATGATCTGAAACATTAAAGTGTGACAAACATGCAAAAAAATAAGAAATCAGGCCAACACTTTTTCACACCAGTGTATATGTTTTAAATTGCCATAATTTATATGCTTGATTTATCCTTTTTCATAAAAATGGTCTAAAGGCTGAAATGTTGTTGTATAAGATTTTTGTTTTTGTCAAAACCTGTATCTGAACTGTAAATCATGTCATTTTAAGGCTCAATACTGTATGTTACCATAGACATACCAACACCACTCACCTGGTGTTCATTTTACTTGTGCAGCTCTCAAAATGGGTCATAAATTGACTTAAATTTATTTTTAAAAGTTCTGCAGATACCCTATAAATAGTGAAATAAGATTCCTTCCTTCATATTTGTTGATATTTGAGTACTAAAAATATTTTTGATTGACATTTAAACTCCTATCTGATTTTCTATATTTACAAATTTTGTGAGCCCTGCAGCTGATGAGCAAGCACTGGTAATTTGTGATGTATCTGTGCTGATCTCTGATCTTCAGACTGGAGAGAGAGGAGAGAGCGAGGGACCATCACACCACACCTTCATTCTGATGCATTCATTCAGCCTGTTATAGAATTATAACAGAAACTCTGTTTTTGATGACACTTTAATTCTTGCTGAACTTTATCTTTCTTGTTAGATCTCCATTGTCATGCATTAGTTCTAGGAGGGGATTTTAACTGTGACGTGTCACTGTCTCGTCATAGCTGTGGTGCTTGAGAAAGCCCCCCATCAGGATCAGATGGTCTGAAATGGGCTGGCTGGTGTTTTGATTTTGTAAAGTATATGGATGTATTTTCAGAATCAATGTGAGTTTGAGGTTGAGCTGATCTGAAAGAGCTTCAGATTCATCAGCATGTGGTTTAGCACGGCCTGCTGTCTGCTGATCTGACAGATATCTGTGCTGTCAGAGACGTGTTTCCTTGCATTTCACAGTAAATTCACAGCATATCCACTCTGAATCAAGGCTCATGTCTTGACAGAAAGCGAGTTCACTGAAGAAATTGAGTACGTGCAAAGACAGACAGACGGATCACAAAGATTCGGACTAAAATATACATTTTGCTCAAGTATTTGTTGTTAGACGTTATAAGTAGGTTTCAAGTTCTTCATATGGCACAAGGACGATGGTAGTGAGATAAATCTAATGTAACATGATTACTATGTTCAGATGAGTGAGTGTGCTCCTCAGACCTCTAACCCTCGCTTTAATAAACAATCACTTCTTTCTCTTTTATAATGTAATGTTTACTGATACAGTCAGCTAGAGATAGATCCTTGTTGTCACAGCCTTCAGTCCGTGCTGTTTCAGAGGATAACATCAGGCAGAATGTGGAATAACTTGTTTAAAACACTCATTAAAATTGCATTCATACAATTATTTGTTTAATAAAAGAAGTTATCAAATAACCAGATCAGTGGTTGCAGCCCTAGCTCAATTATTTGGAGATTTAAGAGATTGGATGAGCAGCAAAAACATTCCATCTGTAAAAAGGTTGCATGCAAAAGTGGAGGTACTTCAAATCTCTTCCTCCATTTACAACAACACCATACACTAGAGTGAGAAAAACTTCACATAACTCTACAGCCAACCTTAACAGCCCAAATCAAGCTCAACACAGTGCTCTGCAAGCTTCATTCACCCAGCTGTGCCTTCAGAAAACATGAGCTGAGCCTCAGGAACCACAACTGTACCCCTTTGTGTTTAATTCTCCTTTCTGGAGAGTACCAGGGTATTTGGTCAGTTCATCCAAACATGAGATGGGTCATTATTCCCAGACAGAACTGAGCTTCTGCTCCCCAGATCTGATGAGCAATGCTCACACATCACTAAACGTCTCATTAAGAAGAGCCAGAGCCCCGGCCCCCATCATGTGCACCTTCTACAGAGGCACCATCGAGAGCATTCTGACCAGCTGCATCACTGTGTGGTATGGCACCTGCAACGCGTCCTGCCGGAATACCCTTCAACGCATAGTGAGAGCAGCTGAGAAGATCATTGGTGTCTCTCTCCCCTCCCTCCAGGACATTTACGGAACCCGTCTCACTCACAAAGCCCTCTGCATTGCAGGTGACCCCACTCACCCGTCACACAGCTTCTTCAGTCTGCTGCCATCAGGGAGGAGACTGCAGAGTCTCCAGGCCAGGACCAGCAGACTGAAGAACACCTTCATCCATCAGGCTGTCAGGAAGCTGAACTCGCTCCCGAACTTGCCCCCCCATCCCTCTTCTGCCCCAGGCACCACTGAACTCTGAACCTCAGTCCCCCCCCCCCCCAAACCCCGGCTCCCATTAACACACTGTGACCTGCACCAGACACTTTGTGCAGCATTGGTCTGCTCTCTACCTCATTCAGCAGTTAACTGACCTCATTCAACCACATCTTCTGTCAGTTTAAATAAAGAACTGCTCTCTGAGATTTTTGTCACTTTAATCAGACTGAATAAGCGCTTTTGCACTACAATCATTATATCTGAACTGTTTACTTCACTGGTTTGCACTCTATCTGCCATGTGCCTTGTGCTGCTTTACTTATCTTTTTTTTTACATGACCTATTTGTATATTTGTATAGTTGTACTTTATATTTTATTTAATCTGTATTTAATGTTCTAGTGTTAGTGTTATCTGTATGCACCAAGGGTCTGAGAGTGATGCAATTTTAATTCTCTGTATGTATGTGCTGTACATGTGAAAGAATTGACAAAAAAGCAGATTTGACTTGACTTGACTTAAAGGGGTCCTATTATGTGCTTTAATGAAGTCGTGATTTGGTTTTTGGGATGTACTAAAATAGATTTTTATGCTGGAGTGTTCCAAAAATGCATTATCTTATTATTTTACATTACTGAAGCATCTCTGCTCCCAGGCAGTCTTGAACACGCTAACTTGCATTTAAAAGTTGGGAACAAAGTGTTGTCATTAATAATATTAAGTCAGTTCCTCATAATATTGAAACAGGAATTCCTCAGGGAACTATTTTGGGTCCTATTCTTTTTAGTATTTATATTAATGATCTTCCAGAAGTGTGTCCTGATGTGATTCTTCATATGTATGCTGATGACACGGTTATTTAAACATCTGGTAGGAACTGAAGAAAGTTAACAAGTAACTTGGAAAAAGTGTCAGCTTGGCTTGATGCCGCCTTTTTAACTTTAAATACTAAAAAGACAAAGTCCATAAGGTTTTCAATAAAAAATGACCTGTAACAGAATCATTAAACATTAGAAAACACCCGAAGCATGCGCGCTAAAGCCTGTCAAACAGCGCCTGATTATTGAGCTAAGTTATCTTTTTTGCTAATACGGTCAAAACACAAGGTTTACATGTAGACTCAGTTGATTATGTCTAAAATGAAAGTAAACAGTTGAGAGAAAAACGTATACATGCCTGTATATTAGATGCGTGCAGGTCTTAAAGGGACAGAAATTTAACTGTCATTTTGCATTATTGACACGGTTTTCCTAATTAATGTTGTTCAGTTGCTTTGACGCAATCTTTTTTGTTTAAAGCGCTATATAAATAAAGGTGACTTGACTTGACAGTAGGTCTATTAAACATGCGACTGTCATTAAAGGGATAGTTCACCCTAAAATTTAATCTCTGTCATTATTTACTCACTGTCACGTTGTCCCAAACCTGTATTCATTTCTCTCTTCTGCTGAACACAAAAGAAGATATTTTGAAGAATGTGGGCAACCAAACAGTTGCTGGTCCACACTGAATTTGATAGTAGCAAAAAATACTCTGGAAGTCACTGTGGACCAGCAACTGTTTGGTTTTCCACGTTCCTCAGAATAGCGTATATGTTCAGCAGAAGAAAGAAACTCATTCAGGTTTAAAACAACTTTTGACTGAGTAAATGGTGGTATAAATGGTGGTATGACAGAATTGACAGACAGCTGACAGAATTTTTATTTTTGGGTGAACTATTCCTTTAACGATAATAAAACAACAAAACACAAAGAGAAAAATCACTCGCTGCTCTTGACTGAAGAACTTTAATACCGTTGCTTTAGGAATGTCACGTGTTGGTGTGTAAAACAAGAATCAAAATATCAAAATAGATCTTTTGATGATCTACAGGAGAAAAAGGGCACATCCAAACACAAATCCAAATAATCTAACATCAATAGCGGACAAAGCAAAAAAAAAAAAAAAAAAAAAAAAAAAAAAAACATATTTTTAAATACTAGGAACGTAATCAGTGGGGAACAGAAACAGGTGTGTAGCTAATTAATTAACTAAAAAAGAAAAGGAACATGACCAAATAAGGAAATTCAGAAAGAACAGAAGTCCATAACTGTGACAGTTCGCCCCCTCCCTGAATGGTGCATCCCTGCACCGACAGAAATAGTCCATCGGAGGGAGGGTGGGGGTTCAGGAGGCAGGCGTGGGGCAGGCAATGGAGAGGGAGCACAGACCATAGTGCCAGGGTGGAGTGGATGGAGGGAGGAGCCAGGGGGGAGCCCGGAGCAGGAGGAGCCAGATGGAGCTCCAGAGGCCAGCCAGGATGGTGGCCCACGGTGGAGTCGACGGCGGGAGGAGCCATGGTGGAGTAAGAGCCCACAACACCAGGGGGCCAACTGATGGAGACTGAGCCGATGGATGAGGAGCCCAGGATGGAGCCGAGCAGACAGAGAGCCAGGGTGACACAGAGGATCCAGTTGCAGCTCACCCTCACTGGCGGGAGTGTGGGCGGGGCTTCCCTCCAAGCCCTCGATCTCCACCAAAACTCCCTTGGGAACGGACAATGTTGCCGGCTCATGCACTTGGTCAGATAATGCTGGAGGCTCAGGCTCCATGGCGACGATCAGCTCAGTCCCAGCGGGCTCAGGCTCTCCGTCTGCAGTGGGCTCATGCAGTAATTCCGTGCTGTGGGATGACGGCTGGCTGGTTCGGGAGTAGGGCTGGAGATATCCTCCTCAGCGGGGCAGACGGTGAATGGTGATCCGTTATTCTCCAGCACCCACTCCAAGAAAGCGTTGAAATCCTCTTTGGGATCAACCCCAGATACTCGCACCTCACACCCATCCCTCAGTAATAAAAAAAAAAAAACACAGAGCTATTGGAATTGGAAAAGAGCAAGACACGCCGGATCGATAAAGTCCTTGGTGTGGTCCTCCAGTGAACGGTCCAACTGCTCCAGGCACAGGAGCTGGACAGCTGGTAAAGCCATACCGAGAGAGGGGAAAAACAAAACCAAAAAGAAAGAAAAACGCCACTAAACTTACTCACTTTAGGGTCCGCTATTCTGTCACACGTGTTGGTGTGTAAAACAAGCGCACAACGACGGAGATATCAAAATAGTTCTTTTAATGATCCACAGGAGAAAAAGGGCACATCCAAACACAAATCTAAATAATCTAACATCAACAGCGGACAAAGCAAAAATGGAGAACACAGATTTTTAAATACTGTGAACGTAATCAGTGGGGAACAGAAACAAGTGTGGGGCTAATTAATTAACTAAACAAGATGTAAGAACAGAAGTCCATAACTGTGACAAGGAATCAGTTTATATAGTGTTTTATTTTTATATTTGTTCATTCAATTTCTTGAATGCTCCTTCTAAATGCACCTTTTGTACCTAAAAATAAAGCACTGTTTGTTTTATTTGCATATTATGTGTAGTTGTAATGTGTATCTTTGTCATTCTTTTATCTTTGTTATTAAAAATAAGAACAAAGATTTTTATCTTTGCCCTCTTCAGCCTAAATATCTGCCATTCTTTTTTTTTTTTTACCTTGAAAGGCTTTGTCTTTATAATAGGGACATTAGTTTGGCTGTAATACAACTTGCAAAATCAAAAAACCAACATGACAAAGAATCATGATAAAATCGTGAATCGTGATATTTCAAAAAAAAAAAATCATGATATGATATTTTTTCCATATCGCCCACAACTACAGACATTTAATTAACATAAATACTGGGATAAAAGTTTATAGTTTGGGTATCCTATATATTTCATCACTGAGGATTTCTTTTAAAAAAAAAAGTCTAAAAATCTTGTCTCGTCTCGTTCTCGTGAACCCAGTCTCGTCTCGTGGGATAAGTGTCTGTGCGACCAATTTGGTCATACATGCGGCCTAATTTCTAAATGGTGCAACTAAAAAAAAATCATAGGTCGCACCAGTGCGACCAGCCGTTCGAGGGAAAATAAAGTCTCCGCGACTCTGAAAGTCTCCCTGTGGTTCAACAACAGACACTAGAGCCCTGCATTTGAGCCCGAGCCCGACGGACCCAGACTTTTTTACGCCCCTCGAGCCGGGCTTCGGGATAATTTTCACGTCATAGTTCAGACACGGGCCGGTGTCCTGACATTTTATCCTACCCATACGATTTTCCTACCAGGGTTTACTGAGCATCTGCACATCAATATTGCGTCCTTTTTCTCATGCTAAACAACATTTAATGTATTTGCATTATTGTAAGAGTAGGTTTAAGGTTAGGGAAGGTGTAGACTTCAATAAAATGTAATCTAATAGGTAGAAAAAAATATTTATTGTTGGTTTCCTGTAGCTGTATCCTTTCTGTCGTTAACTGCGAATATAACACACTATTACTGTATTTGCATTACTGTATGGTAAGGCTATATAAGGTTATGATTAGGGTTGTGACTTCTCCTTACTTTTATATTTTAGACATTCATCAATTAGTGATGAAAAATATTGCCATGCTGGTGGAAACAACACGAGACCGTGCTCCGTGACTGTCAAGAGCGGCTCGACGGTGTTTAGTGTCCCGCAGCAGCAGCGCAGCTGAACAGTTCTGCGTTCAAATACACGCAATAGGCTCAAGCTTGCCGCAAAGCACTGGCAAAAGTAATTACCATAAATGTGACGGGGGAAATAGTAAGGAGATATTTTAATTATTTACTAATAAACTAGTGTTTTCTGAGTCTGTGTCGTAAGAATAAAGATTTTGATTTTTTCTATTTATCTCCTCAGACGCGCCTTTAGAGAGAAGTGCATCTTTACAGATTATGATTATAATGAAAGAGTTTTTGTTTTTGATTTGTTTTATTTCATTTAGTAGTCATTTTGAGCTTTCTATAGATATATTTATCATGTCTGTGAGGCATGTTTTCACTGAGTTTTGGTTCATTTTTGTACTCCTGTTAAAGACGACACTACAGAAAGAGCATCATTTTGTTGATATTGTGAGTGCACACAAATAAAAGTAGACACTTTGCAGTTACGAATGAGCTATTACTCTTACCTTTATGAGCAAAAATGATAGCATATCCACTGAAAAATGCAAGTGATCACGCTGGCGTCACACTATTGGATATAGCGCACATTTATCTAGGTCTAACGTTTAAACATTCTTATATGATTGAACTGTTTTATATCTATAGATTTTATTTTAGGCAAGTCGTGATGATTTGAGAAGGCTAAACTGATCAAACATAGGCTCACTGTCTAATGCTGGCCGCTTGGTCGTTACTTAAAAAAAAAAATCTAATCTACGAATCGAAATATAATCACTTTGCTATTACATACAAAACCTTAAGATAATACAAAAAACCAACACTGTAGTATAAGCTGTTTAGGGAGTGTTCAGCTGTTCAGATCAGACACTAGAGCATCCCTTCATTCAGACACAGTGAAGATCTGATCAGAATCAGTGTGGAGGGACCAAGTCTGGAAGATTTTGATGCTAGAGAGAGTTTAGCCAAGGCCAAAGATCAAGAAGACCAAACTACAGGAGATGGCCATCCGAGGGGCATGTGACTGCAATGGAGGATAGTCCATAAGACACTGAGCCATGAGATGTTCAGTTTGAAGCCCTTAAAACACTTAATTTAGATTTTCTTTTTATTTAATTTATCTTGAGATGTTTTAAGTTTCAAATTCAGCTCAGTGAAGCACTTAAAGCACCAACACTTTTTCAGTAAGTTACCTTTCTTGTAGAATTGTGCTTCAAACAAAGAACTTTATGTTGACCAGATCGTTAGTTAATCATGCTAAATCACCCTCTCTACTGACTGACATTATCAGTCTCTAAATTTCTTCTCTTTTTGAAAGTTGTGAAAAGACTATAAAGGAGTTTTTCTTTTGCTCTTTGAGAAAATGGAAATGCAAAATATAAATGTGTGGTAGTCTCCCACTCACTGCTATAGAGCTGTGACGACTTCTGCTGCTGAGAAACATGGGACTGTGAGAAAGGTCCATGTCCAGAAGCAGCGTGCTGTAGTCCGAACGAGCCGTTTGTGAACTGAACTTTCAAACCTTGCAGATCTTTTTTTTTATTATTCTCAAACAATGACATACACTTTAACTAAAACTAAAAAAATTCAAAAGCACAACAGACCCACTTTAAAAATCATAATGTATAACAATTATGATAACAATCACGTCTTTCTTCTATCAGTTCATATGAATTATTATTACTGTGTCCTTATGAACTCTTTGAAGTCTTTGAACAATTTAGAGTTCAGGACACGACACTGAAACAGTGCAGGAATCAGTGAGCTATAATCTGAAAATATGACCAAATAAATACCGTTTTATAATGTAGCATTCAGTTTATGTATAATACATGATGGTTGTTTTTTAATACTATGTGCGAACATGTTAATAATAGACAGACTTGTTTAATCCTGACTGTCTGGTTTAGGCTGGTGAGAGGGGTTTCCTCACACACACGTGATAATCAGCATCACTGATCCAGAACCAATAACACAGCTACTGTACGAGAGATGCCACAGTCCCTCTCTGCCTGGTTACAAACCCACAGCCAATCCGAGCCTC
Organism: Cyprinus carpio; assembly: GCF_018340385.1. NCBI lineage: Eukaryota > Metazoa > Chordata > Actinopteri > Cypriniformes > Cyprinidae > Cyprinus > Cyprinus carpio. The sequence goes on from NC_056580.1 coordinate 5,696,804, forward strand.
CCGCTGAGGTCACATGATCACCAGCTCTCCCGGGGGCTGTGAATCATGCTTCTATCTGTATGTATGTGAAACAGCAGTGTTTGATTATCAGGGCCTGTGGAATGATGATGAATGCATGCTTTTCTCCAGGAGGCACAGATGAAGCTAGTTCAGCAGCAGCTGAGAGAGAATTGAGCTTCATCTAAGACAGAAACACAGATGCCAAAGTGTCTGCTCACATCTCTTAACTCCAGCCACATTAAATGTCCAGTCCGTCACAAATAAAGCCAGGATGAGCATCAGTGTGGACGTGTGTGTTATATTTCACATGCAAGCATGTGTTCAGTGTGTGCGGAGTCAAACACATCTGTTAATCAGTTCACAGTGTTTCAGCGCCACCTAAAGCTCCATCCGTGTGTCTGCAGGCTCTGGACATGTGACCTGAAGCTCACGCCTCATTGGCCAACACAAAGAAAAACAATCGACACTGGAGGAAAAAAGCAGTGTGTTTAGTCAGAGGGCAGATGTTTGTTCCTGATATGAACCCATTGTTCAGGATCCTTCAGCGGTGTGTGGTACACTCTGATCATGACCCTCTGTCAAAACACACGGTCAGTATTTATGCTGGAATACAGCGCTGCCCTTCAGCTAGCAACCAAACCTCCAGTTCTTTGCTGCCTGTAGTCTAAATGCATGTATGCGACTTCGCACGTCTATCAGGCTTTGCCCTCCTTCATGCACTGCTAGATAAAGTGCCGGCCCAGGAATCCATTTTTGACCAGACCAGAAGAAATCCACCAATTTTCTCTGAATGTTCTTAATAAAGTCATCTGGTGGCTCAAGTACATTCAGTCTGTGCCATAAAATAGAGGCAATCGGATTATTTGCAATCAAGACCCTGCCCCTATAGGATAACTTGGGTAATAGCCAATTCCATTTACACAATTTGGCAACCACCTTTTCCAGCAAACCCTCCCAGTTCTTTTCTTTATACTGATCATTGCCTAAAAACACCCCCAACACTTTAATACCTTCCCTTCCCCATTTTAATCCTTCAGGAAGTTGATGATAGAGGACATCCCTGCCGGATTCCTCTTTCAACAGGAACTGGACAACTCAGGCCACCTCCTATCTTAAGCATAACCGAAACCCCTTCATACAGTAATTTTATCCACAAAATAATATTCTCCCCAAATCCAAAAGCTTTTAAGACATTAAAAAGAGATTCATGACCCACACGATCAAAGGCTTTCTCTTGGTCAATAGATAAAAAACCCACATCAAGATTGTTCCTAAAAGACATATCAATTACATACCTCATAAGAAATAAATTGTCTATTATTGTACGCCCCAGAATACAGAATACAGTTCTCTTTCCACCACAATATGCAAAACATTTTTCACCCTATTAGCCACACATTTAGACAGTATTTTATAGTCTAGACACATTAAAGACACTGGGCGCCAATTCTTCAACAAACCTAGGTCTTCACGAGGGGTGTGCCCGAAGCCGAATACCTTATTCGGAAAGGCACGGATAATGGCTTCAAAAACGAATAACAGATAATGAATAGTTCTGCCCGAATATTCAGCTGAGGCTGCAGCACAGTCTGGTGTTTGCTAGATTCACAGGTGAGGCAAGGGATCAGCGCAATATTTTACACACACCTCTAAATTCACTCAGTGAGTGTGTGAAGTGAATGAACGTAAACTTTATGAATTAAAAGAGCGCAAATCACACACCGCATTGCTGTTGCCACGCGTGCATCTCTCAGAAATCAGAGCTTGGCAAGAGCAGGTCTAATATTACCTAAAATATTACATCATACATGTTCTTCTATTTGTGTATATATAAAAGGCAATGATTTAAACCTTATAAGGCTACAATATGATACACGAATGAATAAGCACAGCGCGACTGCCAATCAAACAGTTGTGCCACATTTCTTGCTCCCAACAGGTGGCGCTATGATTATAACTGAATATCGGCATGTAAATGTCTTCAGGCCAGGACTCTTACCGAACATGCAAAGTTTCGGGCAGATCAGACATTTTCGGGCAGATCAGACATTGCATGTTTAAGTTAGTGTAAAAGAAGTAATTTCCTGTTGCCAGCAGGTGGCGCTAAGACTAAATAAATATTTGCCTAAAGATGAGTTCAGGCCAGGACCCATATCAAATACATGAACTTTGGGCAGACCAGATATTGCAGTGGCACTACAAAATGACAAAATAAGTCATTTCCTGTTGCCAGCAGGTGGCGCTACAATTATAAGTGAATGTTGGCCTTTAGATGTGTTCAGGCCAGGACTCTTATAAAACATGCGAAGTTTGGGGCAGATTGGGCATTGAATGTATGAGTTACAACAACTTCCTGTTTCACAGTATTAATAGCATCCTTTAGCACATAGTAAATGTTGCTAGCATGTTTTAGAATATTCCTAGCATGATTTGCACACTATGGCATATTTTACTGTGTTGTAATCTAATGGTGCATAAAATTGTAAAACATGTCACTTCCTGTTGCCAGTAGGTGGCGCTATAACTATAACCAAATATGACCATGTAGATATCTTCAGGCCAGGACTCTAATCAAACTTGTGAAGCTTGAAGCAGATTGGACATAGTATGCACGAGTTACAGTAATGTTCTACTTCACTGCATTAATAGCATGCTTTAGCACTTAGCTAAGTTTTGCTAGCATATTTTAGCATGCTTCTAGAATGTTTCCAGCCTATTTAACACTTGTTGATGCTTTTTAATATGTTGCTAGGAGTCCATAACAGTGTTACACATGACACTTCCTGTTGCCAGCAGGTGGCGCTATGACTATAACTGAATATGGGCATGTTGATGTGTTCAGGACAGGACTCTAATCAAATCTGTGAAGTTTGGGGCAGATCGGACATTGCTTGCCTGAGTTACTGCAATTTCCTGTTTCATGGCGAAACATCAAAGTTTGTCAGGCCGCCAGGGACACACCCCTTGACGAAAACTCAAAACTTTCGCAATTTAACATCAAAAAGGTCTTATGAAGATGATCCGATTAAAACTGTAGGAGGAGTTCGTCAAAGTACGAGGCATGGAAATGGCAAAAACTGCACAAAAATCGTACAGGAAAATCAAAATAATGTTCTTCCTGTTGGTGTTTGGATTTTGTCCCAAGAGACTTTTTTGTTAATGGTGTGTTACACGTGTGTACCGATTTTTATGCATGTACATAAAACGTAGCTCGAAGCACACTCCGTTGAAATTTTCCAGGTGGCGCTATCAAGCCATTTTGCCACACCCACTTCTGAAACCTATATCAGATGTAAATTTTCGCCAGTTCTGATGCATGTGCAAAGTTTCGGGAGTTTTGGAGCATGTTTAGGCCCTCAAAAATGCAATTCATTTTGGAGAAGAAGAAGAAGAAGAAGAAGAAGTAGAAGAAGAAACGGAGCAATTCCTAATAATTTTGTGATTGATACAGATACAAATACTGGCTTCGCTGCACACCCCTAGTCTCCACTTTTTGGCTGAAGTGAGAACACCACTCTCTGACAGCTGACTGGTAAATAACCTCTTTTAAAACATTCACAAAATACATTACACAAATCTTTACCTAAAACACCCTAAAAAACTTTATAAAATTCCGCTTGTAAATCATCAACTCCTGGTGATTTTACTGTAGAAAGTTGTTGCACTGCTTTAGACATTTCATCAAAAGAAATCATTACGTACAATGACTTTTTGTCCTCAGGTCCTAATTTAGGAAGAGCTCTTATGAGCTGGTCCATACAACCAACATCACAGTCCATATTACCAAACAGTTCTTTATAAAACTCTATACCCATCTTTCTCAACACACAGTTACACTCAAATATAAATTCCCAAACAACCATCATCAACATCACAAAAACATTGATTTACTCCCCATTTATTTTTGAACAATTCGATATCACTGATCAAATTATAGAAAGTAAATTCGATCTTAATACGAGATTTTAATAATCCATTTAAAATGGACACCACATCAATTGATCCATCATCATTCAAGAGCTTTTTTCGTGACAACCATATTGCTAGTTTTGCCTGCCCAGTTAAGAAATTAATTAAAAAATGAACTTCCCTTCTATTTCTGCTAAATTTTGGTCCATAAATGAAATAAACCAGCATAAAAACTTCCCCCAAAGTATTACACCACTCTTCCAATTTGTAAAAAAAGAGGCTGAAGCCTTTCACACTACAGGAACAAATGAAAAACCGTTTCCTGTTCACCACATAAAGGACACCCCCTCCCTACCTGTGGGTCAAGGTGTGCTCTGTATCTGTTTGTAGCTATAATACCCGTGTACAATTCTCCACAGAACTTCCACATACCTTTTCTCCAGGGGTGGTTTGTACAAGGACCTCCAGCTACCTTTAGGGGAAGCGTCTAGCCCAAACATCTCCTGCCATTTGGATTCTTTGACACTCTCTAGTGTTTTAAAATGCCATGTTTTAACACAGAGAGTGTAAATGTCTTTCTTTCCAGCATCACGGAACAGCTGAGATGCTTTAAAGGATAGCAAGCTACCTTTCTTTTCTTGCCAAGTTCCAGTCTCTGCAGAGACACTTAGCTCTGGAAACACACATTTATCCACCTCATTATTAAAAGACTCCATTCCCAGTCTATAGTCCTGTGGTAGTGACTCTAAAATCTGATTCAACATTGTCTGTGCCACTCTGATTGATCTTAGTCCCATTTTTGAAGCAAAAACTTCCGCAGTAATCCATCTTGTAGTTTCCATTAGATGACCAATTTTTATAATATTTGCTTTCCACATGGCTTTTCTAAGAGTCTCTGATTTAGAAATGTCCAAATCCAATTCAAGATTAAAAAGTAGTGGTTCTTCTTTCAGCCATAGACTCTGTGATCCATTTCCACTCCGTGAAAACTTAAAAAGTGTCCATGATCTTAAAATTGATCTATAAAAGGAGCTCAGTCCAGAAAGGTTCAGCTTGTTAACATCCATAAGGAAGAGATGAAGATCTAGGCCCATGTTTCCCGCTCTCCTCAGGAGAGCACAACCAATTCCTGCCCAACTCACATCCTCCTCATAAAGCAATCTTCGTGTTGTTTGGATTCTGAAGGCCTTTATTCTTGATGCGACATCAATCAGCCCCTGGCCTCCTTCCAGTACAGGCAAATACAACACCACCGCCTTTAACCAATGATGGCCTGACCAGAAAAAATCCCCTAGTCGCTGCTGGATATCTCTCACCAGATCATCAGGAGGCTCAATTATTGACATTTTGTGCCATAAAGAAGATGCAACCAAATTATTACAAACTAGCACCCTCCCCCTGTAGGATAGCTGGGGTAGCAACCATTTCCATTTAGACAACCGAGCACACACTTTCTCCACAAGGCCCTCCCAGTTTTTTCTTTGGTACTCTTCTGTCCCTATAAATACCCCTAAATATTTAAAACCTGCTCTTTCCCCACTTTAAACCACCAGGAAGTACTGGACCTTTAAAATCTCTTCCACACCACAGAGCATCACATTTACCCCAGTTAACAACAGCTGAAGAGGCTTTACCATAACAGTGTAAAGCCTCCTTTAGCATCTGAATGTCATTTTGTTCCCGACATCATCAGCGTATGCTGAAAGTTTGATGTTGGAGTGTAGGGTGTTAACCTGTAGACCCATTAGCCCTATCCTCAATTTACACAGCAAAGTTTCAATTACAATATTGAAGATATTGATTCTAATCTAAATTTCGGTGAAAACACAGACTACATTTTTAAAACTTGTAACCAACGTCTCCATCTACTGCGCAAGCTCAGCTCTTTCAGAGTGAGCAAGCACATTATGCAAACAGTCTATAAGAATCTGATAGAGAGTATTCTAACTTTTAACATGGCGATGTGGTATGGTAATTTAAACGTAAAAGGGAGAAGTAAGCTGCAGAGAATAGTAAACCTCGCCTCAAAAATCATAGGGACAAATCAGAAACAATTAAGTTCCATGTACGAGGAAGTTCTCAGGAAAAAAGCTTTTAAAATAACAAACGATCCCACTCATCCACTCAATAGGGAGTTTGAACTCCTTCCCTCTGCCAGACGTTACAAAGTAACTAGGGCAAATCGTAATATTTTTAAAAATTCTTTTATTCCTAATGCAATTCGGACGTTGAACAACACGTCCCGTTGATGTATTGTAACGTAATTGCTACTGCTGTACTGCATTTTGCCCTGAAGATGTCTGTGTGTTAGTCTTGTTGTTCTTGTTGTTGTTGGTTTGATTGTTGTTTTTATGAGACCGAAGGCAAATTTCCACATTGTTGACAATAAAATGAAAATGAAATGAAATGAATACTGTACAATTGACCTGAGAGAGGACAACCCTGTCTATTACCTCTTTCTGCTTTTATAGTGATACTTAATCCTCCAGCTATTTTAATCATACATGTAGCCTCAGTATATAAAAGTTTAATTTTTGAAATAAAATTATCCCCAAAACCAAAAGCTTGATCAAAGTATCAAACAGAAAGACATGGTCAACCCTGTCAAAAGCCTTTCTTGATCCAAAGATAACAAACCGACAAACAGAACCATAAAACCGGCAAATTACTTATCAATCAAGCAATCAAAAGAAAGACATTTCCTCATGGTTTCTATCTAATTTGTGATCTACAGTACAATTGAAATCACCACCTATTATAACAATGTTATCCTGAGGACATTTTAACAATTCTTCAGAAAGTTTTCCAAAAAACACAGTTCGTTCATTTCCTATATTAGGAGCATAAATGTTAAAAAATGAAAAACTATTATTGTCTATTGTTATATCAGCACGTAATAAGTGTCCAGGTAATATTTCTAGAAAGTCTGGATCATTTTTTTACTCGTTTTGAAATTAAAAAACGCAACACCAGCACTCAGATTCGTGCCATGACTAAGGCCAATATTACCCAACCATTCGTTTGTCCAGTCAACTTCATTACAGGCATCGGTATGTGTCTCCTGTAACATAATCACATCCGCTTTTTTAAGGTGTAAATACTTAAAGTAGTTCTCTTCTGTACATCCCTACAGCCATTTATATTTAAAGATCCGATGTTAAAGGAAGCCATGAGGATTAAAAAAGAGAAAAGACACATAATCCAATATATCCTGTTCATCATGACTCTTTAAGGGGTTTTTTCAGTCTTTTTCTGACAGCACTCACAAACTTTTTAAGTCGGTAGCGCTTAGGCTGATCTAGTTCATCTAAAGTGGCCTTCTTCATGGCAACTAGCACTCAACAAAAAGCCTTAAATCAACAACAAAGAACATTTCGATCTCTGGCTTTCTCTGATTTTTTTTGTTGCATTTAAAAAGTCATTAATTTGTTCCACAGTATAATAACGAGACTTTGCAACTCTCCCAACAATACTTCCCTGTGAATTAGTTTCAGACAATTCATCAGCAATCGACTCTGAATAATCACCGTCCGAATCACTATCCATTACTTGCGATTTTGAAGCATCAATGTCAGACACGTTACTACTTAATGCCTGCGTCTCATTCAAGCCATCACTCACTATAGGCCGATCTTGGTCTCTAGGTTGCTCTAACTCAACAACAGCCTGCCCACTGTCGTTAGTTCCACTCTGTCCAGCATCAGCTATTTTATCAACAATCTCATTTATATCACCACTACAACCTTGATGCAACTGCTCTCCGATGTCAGTAAGCGCAGGCCTTTCCGCGCTCGGATCAGTCGATGCACTTTCACTAGTCACTTCAGACAGATCGCTACTCTCTGGAGCATTCAAAATCTGCCCTGAATTAGATTCAACTCCATTTCTTGCCGTTTGAGCCTCTTTAACCAGATGACAGGCTGTTTTAATGTGACCATATTTTCCACAAATAAAACATTTCATGGACTCAGTGCTAATAAAGATTGTGTAATCTTTTCCAAGCACCGTTAGTTTAACCGACACGTCAAGCGTTGCAAATTCAGCACTCAGTATCATAACAGCCTGACGCCTGAATGACATGACATGTTTCAACTCCGGGGTTTTCAAACCCAGAGGAATCATCTTAATCGTCTTAAACGAGTTAAAATATCCTCAAGCGCTTTATCAGAGATAAACGGAGGTACGTTTGACAACATTACCTTTTTCGATAGGTTAGACAAGGGTAATACAGGAATAAAACCATCATGAACAGTCAAACCACACTCCACTAAATGATTGACCATTTCAACTTCTTTCAGAAAAACAACCATTGCTTTATTCATTCTAGAAGCAGACATGATGCTTTGTGCACCTATTTCTCTGCCAACTGCAACCAAAACGTTCTCAATGGACACTGATGCATCAGGACAAACAGGAAAACCCATCAGAGTTTGAGCCCATCTCTATCAGCTATGCTGACAGAAGTCAGCACCCCGACTCTCTATCCTCTAATCCAAAGCAATATTCAAAAGGAATAAACCCAGAAAATAAGGAAAAGTTTGAACCTCACTCAAGAACGCCACACACTCTTCCACTCACACGCTCTCCACAGCCACTCCGCACATGCACACGAGACACACTGAGAGAGAGAGAGACACTGAGAGAGAGTGAGAGACACTGAGAGAGAGAGAGACACTGAGAGAGAGAGAGACACTGAGAGAGAGTGAGAGACACTGAGAGAGAGAGAGACACTGAGAAAGAGTAAGCGAGAGAGAGGTTGAGTGAGAGACACTGAGGAACACTATTTTCTTGGATCATAATATTTAATATATTCTTCTTGATTTGTCAATTCAATATACTGATGTCTGTCTTGTTTTGAAATAACAAATGTGATAATTTAATGAGCTCATATTCCCTGAAAGTCACATGTTGGAATATTCAAGGACAGAGGTCCTCTGTTTTTGGTATCAAGAGCCAACATTCAGACTTTAAAAAAGAAATTGAGAATTCTGACATTGTAATACTACAGGAAACATGGAATGTTAGAGATTTGTCCACTGGCTGTCCAATTGGATTTAGGGAAATAGTTCTACCATCGACGAAACTAAGAGGGGTGACTCAGGGCAGAGAGTCAGGGGGAATGCTGATATGGTATAGAGCACACCTCATAGACTCAATCACAGCTATACAAATCGGAAAATTTAACATTTGGTTAAAAATCCAAAAAGACATTGTCTCCACAGAGCGTCCCATATTCTTGTGTGCTATATACCTTCCCCCAGCTGAGTCCCCCTATTACAGCGAAGAAACCATCTCCATCCTGCAGGACGAGATTAGCCATTTCCAGACTAAAGGGAATGTGGTAATGTGTGGCGATCTAAATGCCAGAACTGGAAATGAACCAGACTTTGTCAACACACAGGGAGACAAATATATCACAAACACCAGCCACTCTCTGCCCTCATACCAGCTAAGAAACAATTATGACAAATTAACAAACAAAAGTGGGAAAAGCCTTCTAGATCTCTGTCGGTCACTGGGCCTGTACATAGTGAACGGTCGCATACGGGGAGACTCTTTCGGTTGTTACACCTTTAATTCTTTCTTGGGCAACAGTACTGTAGATTACTTCATCACAGACATTGACCCAGTGCATCTCAGAGCATTCACAGTCAGTCCCTCAAACACCTCTGTCAGACCACTCTAACATTACACTATATTTAAGACGAACTCATAGCAAAGAATCACACAGACAGCCCTCTCACTTACTGAAGCTGCAACCACCCTACAAGTGGACCAATAACAGCACAGAAAATTATCAAAATGCAATAGAAAGTCAAACGATCAAATTAATATTGGAAAAATTTATATTGAACACATATTCACAAAATAAATTAGGAATAAATCTGGCACTTAGTGACATTACCAAAATATTCCACCAATCAGCATCCATGTGCAATTTGAAAAATAAATCTTCAAAAATGAAACCAAAAAACACCAAAGAAATGTGGTTTGACAGTGAGTGCAAAAATATCCGAACAACAGTACGAAATCTTTCAAATCAAAAACACAGAGATCCTGACAATGAAGAGCTCCACCATCAATATCACGAAGCCCTTCGACTGTACAAACAAACTCTACGAGTAAAAAAGGAAGAACACACAGAACAATTATTTCAAGCAATGGAGGAGTCAATAAATACCAGTAACTTCTGGAACAACTGGAACACGCTCTATAGGCCACAACAGGAAGACCTGGCCATTCAAAACGGGAACATTTGGAGGACACACTTTGAAAATCTGTACAAAACAACTGAAACAAATCCTGCTCGAAATGAATTAAAAACCAAATTAGAAATCCTAAAAGAAAACATTAAAGACAATCAGAACCCCCTGGATTTCCCAATCACAGTAAATGAGCTTATCATCATGCTTCTTTCAACACTTCCAGCGCACTATAATGAACATCGAACTCCAGAATAAAGACACAACTTATAAGACGGCTGCTGCATGTGACCTTAATGCTTTTTCAGATTCATCCAGGTATGAACACAAACAAAACCACAACACACCGCCAGCTACAGCAGAGATGGACACACTGTTTGTGCGGTTTCTGTTTTCTGTACAGTCACACATGCAGAGGGAATACTGCTTACGGGTGATCGAGAGCCCTTAATAGGCAGCATGGCATGTGCACTTCAGACTTCCAGTGCTGTGTTCACTACAGGAGGCTCTTCAGATGATTTGACCCTCAAAGCTCCCGAGAGCTTACTAATGCAGAGCAGTGCTTTCCAGCACCCTTCAGGAACATGTTCTGAGCCACTGATTAGAACCAGCTGACCATCTGGACCTGCCGGTCACATGAGGAAACTCAGGTCTGGCCCTCAGGAATCGTTCCCTTATAACGGTCCACATCAGTGTCGTCACATCCGGCCTCCATCAGCAGCGTAAAAGAATCACGCCTGCATTACTGTCAATGAATCTAACTTTGTTGAACTTGACAATAAACATTAGTGTTTCTAACAGTCTGTGTAGTCTATGTATGTCCTGAGATGAATGAGAATCTGACTCTGAATTTTTGTACATAATCAGCATGACTTGTGCGCTCCCCTTTAAATCATGAAATATGCCTCGAATAACATGAGCACATTTTCCCTCGTTTTATCACCCGATTAATGACTAAACTGTGTTTCAATGAAACATCTGTGATGAACTGTACATCAGTAAATCACAACAATCCTGTGTTATGGATATAAGGGTTACGGCGGAAGTTATCTTGGAACACTGAAGAGTGAAAGAGGCCTGGCCTCCAGACGAGACTCACCTGCTCAGCGCAGAGCTCACCGAGTGAACACACACACACACACACACACACACACACACACACACACTCTCTCTCTCTCACACACACACACACACACACACACACACACTCTCACACACACACACACACACACACACACACACACACACACACTCTCACTCTCTCTCTCTCATCCTGTCTTCTCATGATTCTAGTGGGTTCACACGCAGTGGTTGTTAATACAGTTCCTCGCATCGCTCTGCTCTGCATCTCTCTCTCTCAGCTCTGCTCCAACAATAAACTGTTCCAATTATACACTTATTTTCACACAGCTGTGAGAAGCGTTAAACATGGCCATACTGTATTAAAGCTTTAATCAGAATAAAACCGTATATTAAAGGCTAACATAAACAGTAGCATTTACAAATAACAGCGTATCTAAAAGTATGAGACGACAACAAACAAAAAACATAGGCCTACCATTAAAATTTGTGCTTGCACGGGTTCTGCACGATCCTCTACAGTAATATAATAATATCCTAATAAAATAATATCCTCTGCTTCTCAACCGGGCTCAAACTGATAAGTGATATTAACAACACCGTTGTTTACAATACAACCGGAGCTCATGATGCTGAGGAGAGGGGCGGAACGTTTAGATGCACACTCGAGGTGGTTTAGCCAATCACAACACACTGGACTAGCTAACCAATCAGAGCCCACACATATTTCTGAGGGAGGGCTTCATAAAAGCAGAAAATGATCACTGTGGGTTTTTTTTAACAAAGCATTAACACATGCTAGACTGCACGCCATAAACACAATCAAGCCTAGAAAAACCACTGAAACACACCAGATCATGACGAGCTGTTTCTGGCCTAAAAGAGCTGCATGCATGTGAGATCTCAGCGTCCCAGAGCAGTCTATGACAGTCTCCTCTCTCACGCTCCTGCTGATGTGTGCCTGTGGTGCATTGTGGGTCCTTGTGTTCCTGCTGTGACTCCAGTGAAGCACAATCATACTCATCTCCTTCTCTGGAGTCATGATTTGATCTGACTGCTGTTTTAAATCTGTTAAATCTATTAAGCTGTTTCTGAGATGACTCGCGCTGAATTAATCATGTGCCATTATGAAGTCATGAGAAACAATGTTACACTATGGTTTCAAGCCTTTATTGCTGCACACTTTCACAAACTAATTAAAAAACCTGAAAAACTAATTCAATTCCCAGGAACACACCTACTAGTATAAAATGTATAGCCCGAATGCACTGTAAGTCGCTTTGGATAAAAGTGTCTGCTAAAGGCATAAATGAAATGAAAAACCTGTAGTCAGCGTACAGTAGTGTAGTTCCAGTATACTACACTTTGCCAGTAACTAAACAGAGCTGCTTCCAGAGCCGATCCTAGACTTCTGGGGGCCCTAGAGTCACTGGCAGTGTGATATAAAAGAAGGTCCGTGGTCACACAAGCTCAAGATACGTTCATGTTTTACAGTTACACCCCACTCATACTGTGATTATTCCATGTAGACAGCACATTCACAGGCTGTACATTGTGATGACAGTGAAACTTTAATGATACATAGTGCTTAAAAGGCACACTAAAATTAAATGTTTATGGCCACAGGAAGCTGTTAGAAAGCAGAAAGATTGAGGATTTTCTAGAAGCAAGGAGAAAATAACATTTGGTGTACCCACCCAAACAAAACGATAGCAGAAATCTGCTACTTTATTAAAATAAACGTAATCTAACCATATCCAAAAACCAGCTCACTCTGCTGTGATTTAATCAATTCAATGCACTAGAATTTTACTGAATACTGCATGTTTTTTCATTCAAATATTCATATTAATCCAGGATTTATTGACTTTTAATGCACCTTATTTCCAGTTGTACAGAAATACATGCTTTCATATGTGCTTTAGTTATGACTCATTTATTCACTACTTATGTGTTATTAATGTTTTATTTCAGTTTTAGTTTTGTATTTATATGAAAAGGTATTTATATGTAACGTGGATCCAAATTCATCCGTTTCAGGGAACACGTTTCTAAGTGTCTAAGTGTGGTGACGCTGATGTGGTTTAGCCTGTAGCTCTGGCTCCGGAATGATCTTCTTTTGTGAAGATGATCTGGAGTATCATGAACACCAGTTGAGGATAACTGAGGGTCCTCCTGTGTTTCTGTGGAGGGCAGCAGAGACGCTCACTGTTGGCGTGTGCTGGTCTCACGGATCCGAGAGTAACTGATGACACACTCTTCATCACTAGAAACACTGTGATTGATGAGAATCAGCTCAGGGATCCAGAAGACGAATGAAAGCAGCTTTTCTGAACAAATCTCTGCTTCCTCATCATCTCTCTTTCTTCAGTCAGGCTGAGCATGCGTCAGGAAAACTGCTTGTGATATATGACTAACATCCTGTCAGTATCTAGAACAGTTATTTGGCTTTTCATTCGGTGTTCTCTCAATCTTTGGCAAAACAGAGATGTAAACAGGACAGCACCAGCACTACAGCAGGACACTCGTTTATATCTGTGTGAAGCCCTGGAATCACTGCTCATGCTGCTGCTGGGTTGGGGCTAGAAGGGATACAGCAAAGACCGGAAGATAACAATAAACTGAATTTGCTACCTACCAGATTGTGTTTTATTAACGATTTCACCTACCTATTTACAGTAATGCAAAAATAGTCATTATTGTTGTACAGTGTGAGAATAATAACGCTGTATTGACGCGCGCATGCCCAGTAGTTTTCGCTGTATCCCTTCTGCTTGCTGCTTCATAATCGATGTGGGGTTTTTTGTCGCATTGAGTGTATCTGCGCATGCGCAGCAGATCACACCCTTCTCCCTCAATCTGTGTGATGAAACCGCTCGACTTTACTAGAAATGACTATTCTGTCTAAAACAATAAAGCAGTGGTCTCGAGGATGCTGGGAAGAGGGTTTTAAATGCTGTAAGTCTCAAACACACCGACCTTGTACACTTGTCCGTACGTGCCATTGCCGACCACTTCCACCAGCTCGAAAACTCAAACACAAACACAAAAACTAAAACAAAAATACTCAAATCAAAATAGCGCTCGATTAGACGAATGCACGATGAGAATGCGTGATTAGCTCGACACGAGACACACTGAGCGCGGGGCCCGGGGCCCGGGGCACTAACAGCGGCCAAACGCGCCGAGGAGAAGCACTCACGCGCAGCGACGCGAGGTCGATGTCCACCAGGCTCTTAGCGGGGGAGTCGTTCGCCATCTTTCGCCGATTGTTCGAGTCAGAAACGATGCCGTGTTTATTCCGTCCGGTCGACGCCGCTGCTCATCGTTCGCTGTGTGTCGGTAATCCCGGGAGCAGCGCGGGCCCGCAGCGTCCGCTCTATTGTTCGCGAGGATGAGGATGAGGATGATGGCGGCGGTGATGAAGCGCAGCGGAGTCTGGGTCACTCCATGGCGGAGGAGTGAGGGGTGGGACGAGGGGAGGCTCCAAACACACAAAGCCTGCCACACACTCCTCTATAGATGTATATATATATATATATATATATATATATATATATATATATATATATATATATATATATATATATATATATATGTTCAACTGTTTTAAATAAATAAATCACAGTAATATATTTATTGTAACATAAAATACTTAAACAAGTTGTACATCATATCACCGTATAGGCTACTTCCGTTAATTTAGACTGATTTCATTGTGAAATAGACAAAATGAATCTCATTAATAAACATTATGAAAAGGATAGTTGCTGTCCTTGATGCTGATTGGTCAGTGGCTGTGTGTTTATTTACAATAAAGCATGGCTGTGACCACGACAACATAAACAATCAGAAAACTATCAAACCTGTTACATTATGAATTTCAGCAAAAGTAACTGGCTTTTAGGTGCATCCCAGTTCACATTCTTATTATGCACTATTCTGTGCTGTTTTTTAGTCTAGTGTGTAGCTATATGTGTTTATGCTAAAAATTTAATACGGAAAAGTGCACTTTAGATGCCCAGATAATGCACTCAACTGTCACAGCTTTAATTACAAGCTGGAGGGGAGGAGCTATCAGACTGATGATGATGATGAAATAACTTACTGTATATACTGTAGCTCATACACTAGACGGTTGAGTGCATAGGCCTTGTCCCAAATGGCATGCTACATGTGTACTTGCAGTCTTGCAGACCGCAAGGTTCAGGGTGTGATTTGGGACACAGTTTGAGTGCCCTCTGCTGGCGTTACACCTGCGTCATTCACCTTTCATCGTGAGGCCACGCCCTTCCTCTGTCAAACACATGCTGCGACCCACTCCACCTACTTACACTGTGCCCTAAAAGTGTGTAGCTACTCTTTTTGAGTGTGTAGCAGAGTAGTACACTCAGCTTCATCTTCCTGTTCAAAATGCTCTGTGTCCAGTTTGTTTGATCGAATGCAAAATATGCTGGATGGACATGAATTTTTAACAGCTAAGTGATGATAAAACTGAAAGAATCATCTTTGGCCCATCAGCTCTGACCTGTGACATTAGCCCCTTTCATTTTATTTACCGTAAAATTACTGGAATGACTTTACCAGTAAATTCAGAAATGAATGTTAAGATTGGCCCAGAGCCGTTGAATACCTGCAAAGTTAATAGTTCCAGCACTGAAGCCCATTCATTTCAGTGCTTCTCAAGCACACTCGCTGGTCACTCAATTATGACCAGAAATACTCATTTCAGGAACTAGACTAGAGCGGAGTACACTGTGTATTTATTAAAGAGCCATACAGGCATCTAGTGGTTAATGTTTCTGTATCTTTCTACAAAAGTGTCATTACACAATTAACAACAGTCTCAAAACAAAGCATTTATTCACTTAATCAAAACTGTTACAGGTTTTACAAGAATTCATCGAGAACAGTACTTGAAGTCAGTAAAACTCTATTGTGTTTTCCACAGTGTTAAAGCCCCAAATGTCAATCAGACACAACTTCATCAGTATCTCTAACCATCTGTAGCTCTTTCTCTGTTTCCTTCTTCCTTCTGTTACAGGATTCAAGTTGAAACTAATGTGCATGTTTCAGAATCCACAATACTGTCTAAACTGCTACTCGAAGCTCTTTCAAAATTAATGAATTTCATCAGTGAGAAAAAGCAGAAAGAATAAAGCTCATTTGCCACAAAATCTTAGTACTTTAAATAAGTATTTAAAGTGTACACCTTTAAAGACAGAGTCCCAACACCCAGCTCATAGACAACCTTCTGAAAACAGTGGAATTTTTCAGTTCTTTGCAAAATCTCAGGTTT
This sequence comes from Cyprinus carpio, assembly GCF_018340385.1. Classification (NCBI taxonomy): domain Eukaryota; kingdom Metazoa; phylum Chordata; class Actinopteri; order Cypriniformes; family Cyprinidae; genus Cyprinus; species Cyprinus carpio. The sequence goes on from NC_056580.1 coordinate 5,713,295, forward strand.
TAGGAGTAAACGAGTCACATAAGGAAAGCACATTCAAGCTGAATATTCAAAGTCTGTGAACAATTTTGAATTCTGTAAAACAACTGAGACTCTTAGCCAGTAAAGATAGTTTTAGGTTCAATATTCGGCAGACATTCGCTTTTGTGTGCCACTGCTCTATAGAGTCGACAGTCCTACAAAGATACCACTTCCACAATTAGTTTTAACAATATGCAACAACTTTATATCGACATGAAAATATTATTTAAAAACCACCTTAGTGTATTGCAGCAGCAAATTTAAACCGGAGAAAGCTTTGACCTGCTATAGCAGTGCTTGATGCGTAAGGGACCATCTGACAATTCCACCGATTGGGTTTAAAACGTCCAGTGTATTTTAACGTGACTTCTAACATTTAAAATAAAACACTGCCAAGCTGTAAGGCATGTATAACTCAAAGTGTTTACTACAGGTGGGATTTTGCCAATACCTTCCTTCATATATGCAGTACACAATTATGTTCATAAAAAACTACTATACAGTAAGTACCCAAATGGCTGTTCAAGGTGGTAGTACATTCCCATACTACACACACACTACATAATAAATCTTACAAAAACATACCTAATACTACAAAAACATTACATAATTATTCTTAGAAAAAAATACTAAAGTTCACCAAAAGTTTTTTTTTTTTTTTTTTTTTTTTCATGTACCAAAGGTTGTAGTACATTCCTAGTGGTCAGACTAGGACTACTACATTTGAAATTTTTCCGATATCTACCTTACTGTACAGTACACAAATATTTTCATGAAAAGATACTGTAATTTACCAGAAGTGTTTTATTAATGTTCCAAAGGTCATAGAAGTTACAATAATAACTTACTATAGGTGAAATCTTACTGAAACCTCCTTTACTGTATGTACAGTACACAAATATCTTGACAAAATTATAGCAATTTACCATTTTTGTAGATACCAGACAGATACCAGGTAGATAATTATTCTTAGAAAACAATTACTGTAATTCACCAAATAGGTTTTTTTATGTTACAAATGTTGTAGTACATTCCTAGTGGCCAGGCTGACTTACTACAGGTGAAAGTTTGCCAGTATCACCCTTACTGTACATACAGTACATAATTATTCTTTAAAAAACATTACTTTAATTGACCAAAAGGGTTTTTCCATGTTCCCTTTTGGTGATTTACAGTAATTGTTATTTTTTAAGAATAATTATTTACTGTACGTACAGCAAGAAATTTGCAAATTTTCACCTGTAGTAAATCAGCCTTGTAAATACAAACGTACTACAGCCTTTGGAACATGAAAAAAACATTTTGGTGAATTACAGTAATTGTCTTTTAAGAATAATTATGTACTGCATACACAGTATAGGAGATATTGGCAAAATTTTACCTGAAGTAAATCAGTCTGGCCACTAGGAATGTACTACAACATTTGGGACGTTAAAAAAAAAAAAAAAAGTTTAATTAGAGTAATTGTTTTCTAAGAATAAATATGTACTGTATGTACAGTAAGGGTGATATTGGCAAAATGTCACCTGTAATAAGTCAGTCTGGCCACTAGGAATGTACTACAACCTTTGGAACATAAAAAACACATTTGGTGAATTACAGTAATTGTTTCCTAAGAATAATTATGTACTGTGTGTACAGTAAGGATGATATTGGCAAATTGTCCCCTGTATTAAGTCAGACTGGCCACTAGTGATGTACTACAACAACTTTAACAAAAAAAAAAACCTCCCTTTCAATCAAATAAATTAATTTTCCACCAAGAATAATTATGTACTGTATGTACAGTAAGGGTGATGTTGGCAAACTTTCACCTGTAGTAAATCAGCCTGGCCACTAGGAATGTACTACAACATTTGTAACATAAAAAAACCTATTTGGTGAATTACAGTAATTGTTTTCTAAGAATAATTATGTACTGTATGTACAGTAAGGGAGATATTGGCAAACTTTCACCTGTAGTAAGTCAGCCTGGCCACTAGGAATGTACTACAACATTTGTAACATAAAAAAACCTATTTGGTGAATTACAGTAATTGTTTTCTAAGAATAATTATGTACTGTATGTACAGTAAGGGTGATACTGGCAAACTTTCACCTGTAAAAAATCAGTCTGGCCACTAGGAATGTACTACAACATTTGTAACATAAAAAAACCTATTTGGTGAATTACAGTAATTGTTTTCTAAGAATAATTATGTACCGTACGTACAGTAAGGGAGATATTGGCAAGATTTCACCTGTAGTAAGTCAGACTTGTAACTACAAACGTACTACAACCTTTGGAAAATGAAAAACCACTTATGGTCAATTACATTAATTGTTTTCGAAGATTTTTTTAAGTACTGTATGTACAGTAAGGGAGATATTGGCAAAAATGTACCTGTGGTAATTCAGTCTAGTAACTACAAACTTACTACAACCTTCAGAACATGAAAAAAAACCTTTTGGTGTATGTATGTATGTATTACAACATTTGGAACATAAAAACTCCATATGTTGAATTACAGTAATTGTTTTCTTAGAATAATTATGTACTGTATGTACAGTAAGGGAAATGTTGGCAAAATGTCACCTGTAATAAGTCAGTCTGGCCACTAGGAATGTACTACAACCTTTGGAACATAAAAAACACATTTGGTGAATTACAGTAATTGTTTTCTAAGAATAATTATGTACTGTATGTACAGTAAGGATGATATTGGCAAACTGTCCCCGGTAGTAAGTCAGACTGGCCACTAGTAATGTACTTCTACTTTTTGAACATAAAAAAATCCCTTTTGGTCAATTACAGTAATTGTTTTTTGAGAATAATTATGTACTGTATGTACAGTAAGGGTGATATTGGCAAACTTTCACCTGTAGTAAATCAGTCTGGCCACTAGGAATGCACTACAACCTTTGGAACATAAAACACCCCTTGTGGTGAATTACAGTAATTGTTTTCTAAGAATAAATATGTACTGTATGTACAATAAGGGAGATATAGGCAATATTTCACATGTAGTAAGTCAGTCTTGTAACTACAAATGTACTACAACCTTTGTAACATAAAAAAAAAACCTTTTAGTGAATTATAGTAATTTTTTAAGAAAATAGTTTGTGTGTACTGTACATACTGTAAGGGCTATATTGTCTGTAGCTACATATTGGTTAAATATTTTCTGTCAGTTTGCCCACAAGGCATTTACTATGGCATTGTAAACATAATTTGTATTAATTATTGGACTTAGTTTTGTACTGAGAGGTAACTTTGCAGACGGTCCCTAAAGCAGCCTAGGCGAATATCCAGCGAATATCAAACCTAAAACTAACTTTACTGTGCTGAGACTCATTTGGAAGAAAACCTGAGTGTTTTAAATAAGCGATTTACCCTTGGTATGAGAGATTCCCGACATCCAGCTCCAAAAAGAGCTTTTGAAATACTTTGAAGGTGTACTTCAGTTCCTTAGGATAGCGCAGATTTAACAGATATAAAAAAAAACCATGAGGAAGGCTGAAGCATTGGGTCCATCAGAAACCCTGGTAAGTGCTTTATTCAATGATGAACTGCCTTTAACTGTCATTTTGCATTACTGACACACTGTTTTCCTAATCAATGTTGTTCAGTTGCTTTGACGCAATCTTTTTTGTTTAAAGCGCTATATAAATAAAGATGACTTGACTTGACTTGACTTAAAGACAATCATCCGCCAAGTCTGCTTTATCAAGTCTGCTTTTTTGTCAATTCTTCCACATGTACAATACATACAAACAGAGAATTGAAATTGCGTTACTCTCAGACCCATGGTGCATACAGATAACACTAACAGTAGAGCCTAAAAATACAGATAGATACAGATAAAATATAAAATATAAAAACACAATACAAATAAGGGCATGTAAAAAAATAAAAATAAAAATAAAGCAAAAAATAAAAATAAAATAAAAAAATAAAGCAGTGCAAGGAACATGGCAGCTAGAGTGCAAATCAGTGAGGTGAACAAACAGTGCAGATAAAAAGATTGTAGTGCACAAAAAAACAAACAAAAAAAACCTTATTCAGTCTGATAAATGTGACAAAGGGCTCAGAGAGCAGTTCTTTTATTTAACTGACTGAAGAGGTAGCAGAATGATGTCAGTTCTATGCTGAATGAGGTAGTGAGCAGACCAATGCTGCACAAAGTGACTGGTGCATGTTATCGTATGTTAGTGGGAGTGGAAGGACCTGGGGATGTGGGACCTGGGGGGGGAGAAGAGGGAAGGGGGGGCCATAGTTCAGTGGTGCCTGGCGCAGAAGAGGGAAGGGGGGGCAAGTTCGGGAGCGAGTTCAGCTTCCTGACAGCCTGATGGATGAAGCTGTCCTTCAGTCTGCTGGTCCTGGCCTGGAGACTCCGCAGTCTCCTCCCTGATGGCAGCAGACTGAAGAAGCTGTGTGACGGGTGAGTGGGATCACCTGCAATGCAGAGGGCTTTGTGAGTGAGAAGGGTTCCGTAAATGTCCTGGAGGGAGGGGAGAGAGACACCAATGATCCTGTCAGCTGCTCTCACTATGCGTTGCAGAGTCTTCCGGCAGGACGCGTTGCAGGCACCATACCACACAGTGATGCAGCTGGTCAGAATGCTCTCGATGGTGCCTCTGTAGAAGGTGCACATGATTGGGGCCGGGGCTCTAGCTCTTCTCAGTTTGCGGAGGAAGTAGAGACGCTGCTGTGCTGTCTTGGCCAGTGCTGCGTTGTTGTCGGTCCAGGAGAGGTCCTCTGAGATGTGCACACCCATGAACTTGGTGCTGCTCACTCTCTCCACAGTCACACCGTTGATGGTCAGAGGAGCATGCTGAGTGTGCGCTCTCCTGAAGTCAACAACAATCTCCTTCGTCTTCTCCACGTTCAGAGAGAGATTGTTGTCACTGCACCACCCGGCCAGGCGGCTCACCTCGTTCCTGTAGTTTGTCTCATCTCTGTTGCTATTGAGACCCACCACAGTCGTGTCATCTGCAAACTTAATAAAGAGGTTGGAGCTGTGTGACGGTGTGCAGTCGTGGGTCAGCAGAGTGAAGAGGAGGGGGCTCAGCACACACACGCCCAGGGATGTTGTCAGGACCCTGAGCTTTGCGTGCATTGATCCTGCTGAAGGATCTCCTCACGCTGTCTGGGGTCAGCGTCATCACCTGGTCACCGGGAGGAGGTGAAGTCTTCTGTGCAGTGGTGCTGTTTTGTTCCTCAAAGCGAGCGAAGAAGGCGTTCAGTAGGGAGATGTTGCTGTCACAGCTCCGCGGTGGGGGCTTGTAGTCCATAATGGTCTGTATGCCCTGCCACAGGCTCCGAGTGTCTTTGCTGTCGCTGAAACGATGGGCTATCCTCCTGGAGTGTCTGATGCCACGGGACAGGTTGGCCCTAGCTGTCCTCAGGCCCACCTCATCTCCAGCTCTGAAGGTAGCGTTCCGCGTCTTCAGGAGTCTGTAGACCTCCCCTGTTATCCACGGCTTCTGGTTGGCCCGGACAGTGATGGTCTTTGTGAATGTTACATCATCAATACACTTGGTGATGTAGGCAGTGACAGTCTCTGAAGGCATCTTGAAGGTAGTCAGCGCAATACGTTTAACATTATTACAAGGACGTAAAAGATCACAAACACTACGATTCACTTGAATTGAGTTGATTGTGGATATCTTCAATTTATATCAAGATCATGATATGACATCATCAGGTCACAAATCCCAACAGTACGATACTCTTGCTCAATATTACATTTACATTTAGTCATTTAGCAGACGCTTTTATCCAAAGCGACTTACAAATGAGGACAATGGAAGCAATCAAAAACAACAAAAGAGCAATGATATATAAGTGCTATAACAAGTCTCAGTTAGCCTAAACACAGTATACGTAGCAAGGGCTTTTAAATAATGTAATAAATAAAAAGAAAACAGATAGAATAGAAAAAAAATAGAGCAAGCTAGTGTTAGAGGTCTTTTTATAATTGTATAATACATGAAAAGAAAATAGATAGAATACAAAAAGATTAAAAAGGTAGTTAGATTTTTTTTTTTAAATAGAATTAGAATAGTGAGTGAAAAAGTTAGAGGGTCAAATAAAGATGGAAGAGATGTGTTTTTTAAGCCGATTCTTGAAGATGGCTAAGGACTCAGCTGCTCGGATTGAGTTGGGCAGGTCATTCCACCAGGAGGGAACATTTAATTTAAAAGTCCGTAAAAGTGACTTTGTGCTTCTTTGGGATGGCACAATCAAGCGATGTTCACTTGCAGAACGTAAGCTTCTAGAGGGCACATAAGTCTGAAGTAATGAATTTAGGTAAAGGGGTGCAGAGCCAGTGGTGGATTTGTATGCAAACATCAATGCCTTGAATTTTATGCGAGCAGCTATTGGTAGCCAGTGCAAATTAATAAATAGAGGTGTGACGTGTATTCTTTTCGACTCATTAAAAATTAATCTTGCTGCCGCGTTCTGGATTAATTGTAAAGGTTTGATAGAACTGGCTGGAAGACCTGCCAAGAGAGCGTTGCAATAGTCTAGCCTGGACAGAACAAGAGCTTAAACAAGGAGTTGTGCAGCATGTTCCTAAAGAAAGGGCCTGATCTTCTTAATGTTGAATAAAGCAAATCTGCAGGTCCGGACAGTTTTAGCAATGTGGTCTGAGAAAGTTATCTGATCATCAATCATAACTCCAAGGTTTCTGGCTGTTTTTGAAGGAGTTATGGTTGATGTGCCTAACTTGATGGTGACATTGTGATGAAACAAAAGGTTTGCTGGAACCACAAGCAGTTCTGTCTTGGAAAGGTTGAGTTGAAGGTGATGGTCCTTCATCCAGCAAGAAATGTCTGTTAGACAAGCTGAGATGCGAGCAGCTACCGATGGATCATCAGGATGGAATGAGAGGTGGAGTTGAGTGTCATCAGCATAGCAATGGTATGAAAAGCCATGTTTCTGAATGACAGAACCTAATGATGCCATGTAAACAGAGAAGAGAAGTGGTCCAAGAACTGAGCCCTGAGGCCACCAGTAGTTAGATGTTGTGACTTGGACACCTCACCTCTCCAAGATACTTTGAAGGACCTATCTGATAGGTAAGACTCAAACCACTGGAGTGCGGTTCCTGAGATGCCCTTTGTCAGTAGGGTTGACAGGAGGATCTGGTGGTTAACCGTGTCAAAAGCAGCAGATAGATCAAGCAAGATAAGTATTGAAGATTTGGATTCCGCTCTTGCCAGTCTTAGGGCTTCAACAACTGAGAGCAAGGCAGTCTCAGTTGAATGTCCCACTTCTGAAGCCAGATTGGTTGCTGTCAAGGAGGTTGTTCTGTTTGAGAAAGGTAGAGACTTGCTTTAGTTCTCTAAAAGAGATGGGTTGATTGCAATGAAAGGAAGAAGGGAAACTGGTCTGTAGTTCTCTAAAAGAGATGGGTTGAGGGTGGGTTTCTTAAGGAGTGGAGTTATACGAGCCTGTCTAAATAATGGGGGGAAACACCTGTATGAAGGGATGTGTTAATGATGTAAGTGAGTGCAGGTACAACTGCAGGAGAAATGGCTTGAAGGAGATGAGATGGAATAGGATCAAGCGGACAAATAGTAGGATGATTAGAAAGGATGAGTTTGGAGACTTCTGCCTCAGAGAGTGAAGAGAAGGATTTGAATGAGTGTATGTTTGCTGGTGAGATGTGCTTGATAGATTGTGGTGTGGAAAATTGTGCACTGATGTTTTTAATTTTATTAATGAAAAATTTGGCAAAGTCATCAGCTATTAGAGATGAAGCAGGAGGGGGAGGAGGAGGACAAAGGAGCGAGGAAAATGTTTTAAAAAGCATGCGAGAGTTAGACGAATTGTTAATTTTGTTATGGTAGTATGTCTTTTTAGCAGTAGAGACATTAGCAGAAAAGGAAGAGAGGAGTGACTGATACACATTAAGGTCAATAGTATTTTTGGATTTGCGCCACAACCTTTCAGCAGCTCTAAGCTTAGAACGGTGTTCGCATAGAACATCAGATAACCAAGGGGCTGAAGGGGTGGTACGGGCTGGCCTGGAAGACAAGGGGCAAACAGTGTCTAAACAAGATGTAAGAGTGGAGCAGTAAGTATCAGTAGCACTGTTAGCATCAAAAGATTCTAATAGTTTAGGGGAAGGAAGTGAAGATGAAACCATTGCAGATAGCCGGGAGGGTGAGAGTGAGCGTAGGTTACGTCGAAAGATGACATGTGGAGGGGTAAGTGATGTGTCAGGAACCATGTTGAGGTTAAGAGTGAGGAGGAGGTGATCTGAGGTGTGCAGTGGAGTAACCAGTACATGATCAGTGGAGCAGTGTCGTGTGTAAATAAGCTCCAGTTGGTTGCCTGATTTGTGAGTAGCAGTAGTTGACACTCGGTTGAGATCAAAAGAGGCAAGCAGAGTGTGGAAGTCAGCAGACAGAGGTTTATCTAGGTGGATGTTGAAATCTCCAAGCATAACTAGGTGAGTACCATCCTCAGGGAAGGTTGAGAGCAGCACATCTAATTCATCCTAAAAGTTACCTAGTGGTCCTGGGGGTTGATAGACAACTACAAAATGTATTTTAAGAGGGTAGGTAACAGTAACGGAATGAGATTCAAAGGAACTGTTGATACCCAAAGATGGTAAAGGATTAAATTTCCAATCATTAGAGATGAGCAGACCAGTACCTCCACCTCTTCCAGTCAAACGGGGGGAGTGGGAAAATGAGAAATTATTGGATAGGGCTGCAGGTGTAGCAGTGTCCTCTGGTTTAATCCAGGTCTCTGTCAGGGCCATGAGATTTAACTTTGAATGACTAATAATAGAAGTAATGAAATCAGCTTTGTTTACAGCAGATTGGCAATTCCAGAGACCAATAGAAAAAGATAGTGTATTAGCAGACATAGGCAGAGTGTGCAGGTTGTTAGGATTGCGCTGTCTACAGTGTGTGATGTGTGGTTTGCAAGTGGTAGTGATAGTAGGGATCTGGAAACACATAGTAATAATTGGTTATAAAAACTGAAATAGAAGTGAAACAAGTAGAAGTAAAAAAAAAAAAAAAGGAGTAATCAAAACAATACTTATATCCCTTGTCGGTGTCCCTGCCCGGTGGAGTCGCACGGTAGAGTCTATTTTCTTAAAACCCTCAGACAAACAAACGAGGAGGGCTTAACAGGAGGGCTGCCGCGACCGCTGCCGCGGTATACTAACCTTTTTTTTTATACCCGTCAGACAAACCGGAAATTGAATTCAGCTGAACACACTTTACTGTTTATCACAACAAAGGTCAAAGCAAGCGCACGACACTGACAACGTATGCGATAGAGTACGAGACCAAACGCAGCACGTCTCAACACAGTAAACAAACAAGCGTTTCCTAGCAACGACAACTGCGCTAAACACGAATGAGACAAGAAATAAATACACTTACGATCTGCTTTTAACTTCCGCTGATTTAACTGCTTCTCTCAAATTGTTTTTCTTTACACTGTCTTTTGCTAGCGCTTTAACAAACTTAAAATTTCATCACAACAAAATTACCATCAAACGCACGACACTGACAACGTATGCGATAGAGTACGAGACCAAACGTAGCATGTCTCAACACAGTAAACAAACAAGCAATATATTATATCTATATATGTAGGCTATTAATAACAATATAACATAGGCTATTATCAATAATAACAATAAAACTATTGATTTACTGTATTGTACTTTTACATCTGACAGTGTATTACATACAATTTATACTGTACTGGAAGTGCAATATTTTTCCACTCATGATTTACTTCCCATTAAGCCATTCCAGATGTGACTGTCTTTCTTCAACTGAATTTATTAAAGACTTGCTTTTACAGATTTTTACAGCGGCGAGCCATGGCGGAGCAGGCAGAGCGGGATGGCTAGGCGGTGACCGCAGAGCAGGAAGCCATGGTGGAGCAGAGACATGGACAGACCACTTGGTCGTTACAGGACAGACAGTTCAATTCAATTCAAGTTTATTTATATAGCGCTTTTTACGATACAGATCATTGCAAAGCAACTTTACAGAAAATTAAGTTTCTACAATATTTAGTAGTAGCTTATCAGTGGTGACTGTCAGTTTTATGTGTATACGGCAGAAATGTTCAGAAAAATCAATAAAAGACGTAAACAAACAGACGATTAACACTATTAACAGCAATTATGCAATCAAACTTATAGCAAAATGTGGTAGTTCTGTATGTTGTCTCTGGGTTAGCATCATCTGAGGTTCTCTGAGGGGTTGGCATCATCTCTTCTCAGGTGTTCTGGATCCAGACTGGAGCTTGTGTAAATCCTAGTTACCACGGGATGTAAATCCAGCAGAAACAGAGAAACAAATAGAGACATAATTAGCGTAGCTGCTGTTCCAGCCAAGTAAAATTAATTAGTTTAACCCAAGTTAAAGAATAATAATGCGCATTTGATCAGATATAACTGCAGTCCAAAATTATGAGATGCATTATTTGAATGCTTGGCCAAAGAGGTGTGTTTTTAATCTTGATTTAAACAGAAAGTGTGTCTGAACCCCGAACATTATCAGGAAGGCTATTCCAGAGTTTGGGAGCCAAATGTGAAAAAGCTCTACCTCCTTTAGTGGACTTTGCTATCCTAGGTACTATCAAAAGTCCAGCGTTTTGTGACCTTAGGGAGCGTGATGGGTTGTAGTTTGGTAGAAGACTAGTTAGGTACGCAGGAGCTAAGCCATTAAGGGCCTTATAAGTAAGTAATAATATTTTGTAACTGATACGGAAATTAATAGGTAGCCAGTGCAGAGACTGTAAAATTGGGGTAATATGATCATATTTTCTCGACCTGGTAAGGACTCTAGCCGCTGCATTTTGGACTACCTGTAGCTTGTTTATTGAGGATGCAGGACAACCACCTAGAAGTGCATTACAATAGTCCAGTCTAGAGGTCATGAACGCATGAACTAGCTTTTCTGCATCAGGAACAGGTAACATATTTCGTAGCTTGGCAATGTTTCTAAGATGGAAGAATGCTGTTTTTGTAACATGGGAAATATGATTTTCAAAAGACAAGTTACGGTCTAATATAACACCCAGATTTTTGACAGTAGAGGAACAGTACATCCGTCTAATTTCAAATTGTAATCTACGAGATTCTGTGTGATGTTTTCTGGTCCAATAAGTAATATCTCTGTCTTATCTGAATTTAATAGGAGAAAATTATTGGTCATCCAACCTTTTACATTTTTAACACACTCTGTTAGCTTAGATAGTTTTAAAGTTTCACCTGGTCTTGTTGAGATATATAGTTGAGTATCATCAGCATAACAGTGGAAACTAATCCCGTATTTTCTAATGATATTACCAAGGGGCAACATGTATATTGAAAATAGTAGAGGACCTAGGACAGATCCTTGTGGCACTCCATATTTTACTGGTGATAAATGAGATGACTCCCCATTTAGATAAACAAAGTGGTAGCGATCGGACAGGTAGGATCTAAACCATCTTAAAGCCTGCCCTTGGATACCTGTATAGTTTTGTAATCTATCATCATCAGCACTAAGATCAAGTAAAACTAGCAATGAGATGCAGCCTTGATCTGAAGCAAGAAGCAAGTCATTTGTAATTTTAACAAGAGCAGTTTCTGTGCTATGATGGGGCCTGAAACCCGACTGAAATTCTTCATAGAGATTGCACATCAATACGCAAAATGCACGATACAAGGAAATGGTCAGTAACATCATCACTTTGAGGTACGATATCTATGTCAGTAGGATCGATTCCATGCGATATAATTAAATCTAGCGTATGATTAAAACGATGAGTGGGCCCGGTGACATTTTGCTTTACTCCAAAACAGTTTAATAAGTTAGTAAACGCAAGTCCTAATGCATCATTTGTATTATCAATATGAATGTTATAATCTCCGAAAATTAGCGCTTTATCAGCGGTAACCAACAGGTCTGAGAGGAATTCTCCAAATTCTTTTAGGAATTCTGTATATGGCCCTGGTTGTCTATATACAGTAGCCAGAGAAAGAGATACGATAGATTTCTTTTGCATATCTGACAGTGTAACATTAAGCATAAGTATTTCAAAATGATTTAAACCTGTATCCTGTTTTCTGGGTAACACTGAGAATATCACTATATATTGTTGCAACACCTCCGCCATGACCAGTCTGACGGGGCTCATGTTTATAACAGTAGTTTGGTGGAGTAGACTCATTTAGACCAATATAATCATTTGGTTTGAGCCAGGTTTCAGTCAAGCAGAGTACATCAAAACTATTATCTGTGATCATTTCATTTACATAACTGCTTTGGGTGTGAGTGATCTAATGTTTATGAGCCCAAACTTTAAAAATTGTTTTTGTTCATTTATTTTATGTTTTTCTGGTTTAATCACGATAAGATTTTTTCTAGATCCTACATTAAATTTATATTTTGACCTCACTATTCGGGGAACAGACACAGTCTTAATAGACTGGACAGCGCAAGTACTTCTATTTAAGCGGGTAGAACAAAAGCCATCATAGCAGTTATTTGAGAATTGGCTTACTAGTCAAATGGAGCGTAGAGTCCTGGAGATGTTGTCCGAGAGCAGCTCCGCTCCGACTCTGCTGGGGTGCAGGCCATCAGCGCGAAAAAGCCTAGGTCGCTCCCAGAAAAGATTTCAATTATTAACATAGAGCAGTTTCTGTTCTTTACACCATGACAATAACCATTCATTTAGAGCAAAAAGTCTACTGAACCTTTCGTGTCCTCGTCGATACGTGGGCAGCGGTCCTGACATGATGATCCTCGTCGCGGGCGACGTGCTGCAAACCGTCTCGACCAGGCTCCTGAAGTCCCTCTTCAGCGTCTCCATCTGCCACTGCGTGGCGTCGTTAACCCCGGCGTGAAGCACGACCGCTCTGGGGCTCTCGTCAGCCTTCAGGATCGTGGGTATCTGCGCAGAAACATCAAGAACACGAGCACCAGGGAGACAGTGAGTGTGCACTTTACCTTCGGCTAACGTAGCACGGACGTTTCGGACGATGGAGTCTCCGACGATCACAGCGTCGCGTTCCGTCTCGCGGAGGGGAGAGAGAGAGAAGTTTCCGTGTGGAGATCTCGAAGACCGGAGGGGGAGAAGTCATCGCCCGGGGCCTGGCTCGCGTCCTCCGCTGCGGATGCACCCAGGGTCCGTGGTGTCCCGGCGCCGGCGTGAAGGACATCTGGGCAGATCGCGTCCTGGGTGCACCGGCCCTGTGCAGAGAAACACACGGGGTGGAGGTGGTGGGACTGTTAGCAGCGCGCTGTATACTTACCCTGGACTTGTGAGCGTCAGCCCGGGAGGTTTCCAGCGCGGCTCTCCGCTCTCTCAGCTGGGACTGCCTCTGCTCCAGGACCCGAATCTGCTTCTCCACGGCCTCCAGCTGTGTCGTCACCTGCAATCAAAGGTAGACAAACATCCGCCATTAAAGCAAGTAACAGTGAGTAAAGCAATTGTAATGTGTGTGAATAGAGTATTAGCGATGCACGCGGGTTTAGCGACAACCACGCTGGTGATGCTAATGGGCTATAAGCTACTAGCAGACTCGGGAAATCAAAATAAAACTAGTGATAACACGGCGCTCTGATTGTTTTTGTTGTAGAATATGATAGAGGATATATTCACACGTTATAGAAACGAAAATGATGGTGTATAAAATAGATTTCAACAATAAAAAATAGACGATAGAGAAATAACATGACGGAGACAGTGAGTTCATGAGCAGCCTCCGTGGCCGTTACAGGACAGGCAGTGAGTTTGAGGACGGCCTTCTTGCAGTGGAAGCCGCCTCCTCTGGAGTTTCTGTAGTGGACACCACCGCCTCTGGGGGCACTGGATTGAATTCACGGTCAGGAGCGGCCTCAGGAGCAGACTCGTGGACAGAAGACATCTCTGGAGCACAGTGTGCAGCCCACACACTCAAAATGGTGACTGCCATAACTGAAAGCACTGAGGTCACGGGAACAGTCTCTGTGACAGTCATGACATGGCGAGACTCAGGCTTGGCTGGGGACTCAGGCGTGGTGGCCATCTTGTGTGAAGGCTCTGGCTTGACAGGCCTGACGTAAGCAGACTCTGGAATGATGGCCATGTTGTGACGAGACTCTGGAGGATCAGCTGCGACATGTCGAGACTCTAGAAGGGCGGCCATTTTGTGAAGAGATTCTTGTGTGGTGGCTATCTTGCGACTAAGCTCTTCAATGGCGACCATGTTGTGGAGAATCTCTTGAGAGACTGGCATGATGTGAGTAGGCTCTGGCATAGCAGGCATAACGTAAACAGGTGCTGGCTTGGCAGGGATGACGTAAGCAAACCCTGGGGTAGCAGACATGATGTTAGTGGACATGATGTGATCAGGCTTTGACTTGGTAGACATGATATGAGTAAACTGTGACTTAACTGGTATGTTGTGAGCAGGTCCTGGAGTAACAGGCATGACATTAGCAGGCTTTGGCTTTGCAGGCATGATGGGAGCAGGCTTTGGGGAAGTGTGATGTTCCTCCTCTATAACACCCACAGTAAAAGTAGACCCACTCAACCGTAATGCAAAGTCAATGTATTGTTCAAGTAACCAGTGAGGGGTAGGGCAAGGCATGAGATCATTAAGTCCACATCTAAAAATGTCCTTTAAAGCCACATCATTAAAATCCACCAAATGACACAGTCTAAAAAAAGTCAGCAACATAGTCCTGTCACAGTTCATGAATGGATTGTTTCCTGCTCGTCTTATGTCACGCTGATTGTTTAATGTGGGCGTTACCGCTGATCAGTAGCGATCAGCAGCAGCTGCATCTTATAACCACCTGCCTACTTAATGCCCTGTCTTTCGCCTCTTGTTTGTCAGATCATTGTTTGAGGACTGTCGTGTTTCATGTCGGATTCTTCCTGCTCTGCATTCATTCTTGTGGTCCTGTTCCGGTTTTTGTGTTTGCTGGATGTCATCATCGTCTCTGGAACCTTTCGTCTTTCCTCACCAACGCACTCAACTCACCACCTCACCCGTCTTGTGCTGCCATCGAGGTCCCTGCGCCACCCACCTCTACTGAAGCCTTCCTTATTGTGACCTAAATAAATATTATTTACTTGCATTATTGCTTCCTGTTTTCTGTACCCTGACAAGTCGTCTATGGCCCTGTCGCCTTGACAAAGGCAGAGGAGTCTAACTGCTGGGTCCATTTTTGTGGGTCATGTATTCTGTAAAGATCAGTCCACTGAAGGCGAGCGAAGCGATGAACCCAAGTGCAGTTTATTTACAAGTGATCCAGACATCCAGACATAATCCAAACAATAAACGAAGACTTGACTAGACTAGACTTGACTTGAACAGACTTGACATGACATGGCATGAACAGACTAGACTCACCGACAGCAGTTTACAACATCAATACACGACAGGGAACAAGGCAATAACATGACTACTTATAACAGACAATGAGGGTCACATGACATGAACAAACCAATGAGCAAACAGAACTGATAATCACATGACAAGACAATAAACCAATCAGAACATAAATCAGAGCATAAAGACAAGAGGGCAAGGGAAGCATGAAACAAACGGCAATCAAACAAAAACAAAATAAAAGACATGAAATCATGAACATGACAAAACCCAAAACATGAAACAAAACCCACATTACATAGTGTTGTGTTTTAAATTAGATAGTCTTGTTTTATCCATCTAATTTGAGTTTTTTATTCCATCCTCTGCAGCACTTTGGTCAACTTTGGTTGTTTTTAAATGTGCTCTACAAATAAATATTGTATTGTATTGTATTAATGGGAGAAAATTATTGGTCATCCAATCTTTTACATTTTTAACACACTCTGTTAGCTTAGATAATTTAGAAGTTTCATCTGGTCTTGAGATATATAGTTGAGTATCATCAGCATAACAGTGGAAATTAATCCCGTATTTTCTAATAATATTACCAAGGGGCAACATGTATACTGAAAATAGCAGAGGACTTAAGACAGATCCTTGTGGCACTCCATATTTTACTGGTGATACATGAGATGACTCCCCTTGTAGGATCTAAACCATCTTAAAACCTGCCTTTGAATACCTGTATAGTTTAATAATTGATCTATGAGTATGTCATGATCTATGGTGTCGAACGCAGCACTAAGATCAAGAAAAACTAGCAATGAGATGCAGCCTTGGTCTGATGCAAGAAGCAAGTCATTTGTAATTTTAACAAGTGCAGTTTCTGTGCTATGTGGGGCCTGAACCCCGACTGAAATTCTTCATAGAGATCTTTTTTTGCAGGAAGGAGCACAATTGAGGAGACACAACTTTTTCTAAAATTTTAGACATAAAAGAGTTTATTAGAGTTTATTAGTTTATTTATTATTTATTTTTGTAATATTATTTTTATTAAATTTTCTTACAACACTTACAAGACTGACACGTACATACAGTGTCTGTAACAACACTTACAATGTACGGAAAAGAAAAGAAAACAAACAAACATTAGGGGCTCATATTACATAAAAAGTGTAAAGGGTTAATACAGTCTGTACTTTGGAAGTTAGATTTAAAGGGGTCATATGATGCTGCTAAAAAGATCATTATTTTGTGTATTTGGTGTAATGAAATGTGTTTATTCATTCTAATTAAAAAAAAAAAAAAAAAACATTATTTTCCACATACTGTATGATGCAAAATTAATCCAATTCAGACGGTCAAGGTGTGATATATAAATTTATTAAAAAGAATATAGAGAACAGAAACCACAAATCATAACTTGGAGATAAAATTCTGGATAATAATAACAACCTTCAAATATAGAAAATGTAAATCCAATGTTAGTACATTTTTAATAACAATCCATTTATGATGGACTGAACCCAACCAGTATTAATCAAAACATTAATACAATTGTAATTAAAACATAAACAATTATTCTGTTCGAATCAAAAGTACCAAAATATTAAGTATTAAAATATCAAAATATCAAAGTATCAGAGTATGAAAGTATCTGAATTTCAAGGTATCTGAATTTGAATAAAAACCTGTAAGATTTCTAAGTCTGAGTCTAAGAGTTGTCGAGTGAAGCCAAAGAAGAGGAAGTGAGCTGAAACGATAGAGAGACCAGAGTCTCAGAAAGTCAAAAACCCCTATTCTATTTTGCAGAGTCTATCTTATATACTGTTGTTCCAGACATAAGTCGTCATCTGGCTATCACTAATAACACCTGACCTTTAAAAATAGTCTAGTCAATGTCTCGATTTTGAACTTCTTCCTCTTTTAGATTCAAAGTATCATACTGATAATTCTAAGAAATATTGATACAAAAGAACAATACGTGCAGTTCAACTTCATATGCAAAACAGACTCAGCTGACTACGCAGTTAGAAATACTGTGAAATAACATATGAAATATACCATAAAGTTTACCAAAAACAGTTTTGAATATAAAAATGAAACCTGTTAATATATATATATATATGAGACAGATCCTTTCCATGAAATATTATTTTTTAACATTTGAAATGAAACATGATTATGAATAGAACACATTTTGAGTACGTGACTTCTCAGAATCTCTCAACAACACTTGGGTTTAATTTAAATACGTGGACTTCTTCTCAGAATATCTATCACCATGTGGATTTCTTAGAATCTCCACACACCACTGTACATTACTCATCTCTCTGAAAAGCAAGATATGCTGTGATTGGCCAGTTATCCAGCGCATTGTAGATTGACTGAGCGCTGTAAGAAATAATAAAACATCATCTGCATATAGAG
The DNA here is from genome assembly GCF_018340385.1 of Cyprinus carpio. NCBI lineage: Eukaryota > Metazoa > Chordata > Actinopteri > Cypriniformes > Cyprinidae > Cyprinus > Cyprinus carpio. The sequence continues at coordinate 5,731,063 of NC_056580.1, forward strand.
ATATGTAATGTGTAATTGAGCCAATCCTAATTCCACTTATACTACTTTCCGCTTGTACTGCAATAGCTAATGGTTCAACTGCCAAAAGAAATAAAAGTGGTGCCAGAGGACATCCCTGCAGGGTGCCTCTATTTACTTTGAAAGGCCTAGAAATTATTCCATTGGTCATAACCTCTGCCACTGGACGTGTGTACAATAACTTAATCCATGAGCAAAATACATTCCCAAAACCAAGCCTTTGAAGAACCTCCCAGAGATCAAATGCCTTCTCTGCATCTCTAAAGATAAAACTGCTGTATCTGGAGAACCCTTTTTACAATGTAAAATATGAAACAACATCCGAACATTGTGGAATCCCTGACGTCCTTTCACAAACCCATTCTGATCACGGTCCACTAAATTTGGTATGACATTTTCTAGTCTCTTTGCCAGTATCTTTATGTATCTATTTTGTTTTTCTGATAATTTTTTATCAGAGTTTAATAATGAAATCGGACGGTAGGATTCACACTTTGTTTTGGATTTGTTGGGTTAAATAATGAGCATAATTGGTGCACCTCATAAAGATTGGGGGGGGGTACACCTTGTTCGTATCACTCTTTAAACATATCTAAAAAAGGAAAAACCAAATTTTCCTTAAACTTCTTATAAAAGTCTATAGGTATCCCAGCTGGTCCAGGAGATCAGCCCACTCTCAGGTTCTCAATAGCACATAAAACCTCCTCTTCTGATAAATCTGTGATGAGTGGGGTGGGGCCAAGAGTCGTGGGAACGGAGCGAGGCCTGTGGAGTAATTGAAAATGAGCAACAGCCCCTCGCGGATGACTGTCACACACAAACAGAAACAAAACACAAAACAAAATCCAGGCCTGGGCCTCTCTCGTCCTTCACTGTCATTACTCCTCCTCTTATCCTTCCGGCCTCGCTCTGTTCCCACGGTTCTCTGCCCCACCCCACTTATCACAATCTGCTTCAAGTTTTTCATTTATTTCTTTAGAAATCCTAGGAATTGTAACCTCGTTAAAAAAAATATGTATTGTTGTTTCCCATCTTCTGAATATTCTGAGGTGTATAAAGAACTGAAAAATTCTTTAAACACACTATTTATTTTGATTGGGTCTGTCGTAATATCGCCCCCATCTTCCTAAATAGAATTAATAGCACTTTCTGACTGCAACTGTTTGATTCTCCATGCTAATAGATTCCCTGGTTTTTCTCCCTGATCATAAAAGTTTTGTCTCAGTTTCATCAAACTGCTTGCCACCTGAGAGGTGGACATTTCTTCATATTGGGCTCCAAGAAGTAAAAGTTTCTGGTTAATTTTTGCATCATTAATCTGGCTTTGATATGGTCTTTTTTTCTAGGTCTTTCAATTTGGACTCCAGAAGACTTAACTTTTGATTAAATCATTTTGTTTTAGTTTTAGTAAGCCACTTCAGGTGTAATCTACAACTAGGTGTGTCACGTTGTGACACTGTCATGCAAGGGACATGTTTTAACCGCTACATTTATTACAGTGATGTAACAATATAAAAACTCCATAATCACGGGAAGAAGGAGGCGGGAACCGGCGAACACTCAAATAAAACTTTATAGACCAAATAAACATAAAACAGCACGACAGCCCCTCACGGGCGACTGCCGCGCACAAACAAAAACCAAACCACAAAATAAAGCCCAGGCCTGGTCCTCTCTCGTCCTTCACTGTCGTCGCTCCTCTTTTGTATCCTCCCAATCTCCTCCGTGGGACTCGAGACCGGTGAGTTGAGCAGATGTTGCTCATTTCCCAATCACTCCAGGGGAGAGAGGAGAAAAAAAAAATTGTTCTGGTTCCCAGACACGCTGCCGCTCGGCCCTCCACCAGCCAGCTGAACTAACCCTTCCGGCGGCACTGGATAGCCCTTGGTGGACAGCACCACACTACGGCACGACACCCCTCCGCCGCCCAGTGGACGGCGACGGCTCCTCCGCTTTCGGGCAGCCAGCAGGAGTCCCCCGTTCCCTGCTCCTCCCCATTCTGGCGGATGGCAGCAGGCTCTGGCCACCTGGCGAACGGTGGCAACTCCTCCGCTCCCTCACGGATGGCAGCCGCCCCTCCACACCGCGGGCGGCCGGCAGTGAGTTCGTCCGTCCCCGGCAACTCACTCCAGCCCACCGCCTCGAGCGTCCATGGCGCCAGATTGCTACACCCTGCTTGAAGGCACCGTGGATTCACCCCAGCGGCGAGGGATCTTTGGCAGCGCGTCCCTCCTTCATCCCAGGTTTCGACACCAGTATAACAATATAAAAACTCCACAATCACGGGAAGAAGGAGGCGGGAACCGGCAGACATTCAAATAAAACTTTAATAACAAAACAGTGCGACAGCCCCTCACGGGCGACTGCCGCGAACAAACAAAAACCAAACCCAAAATAAAACCCAGGCCTGGTCCTCTCTCGTCCTTCACTGTCGTCGCTCCTCTTTTGTATCCTCCCAATCTCCTCCGTGGGACTCGAGACCGGTGAGTGGAGCAGGTGTCGCTCATTTCCCAATCACTCCACCGGCCTCGCTCCGTTCCCATGGCTCTCGGCCCCGCCCTACCCGTCACAAGTGATTTTATGTATTATAGAGTTTTAATTGGTTTACATGTTCTTAGGTAAATTTTATGCCTCTTAACCATTTTACTGTGTGTGTGTGTGTGTGTGTGTCTTTAAGAACTGTATGGTTGGCCTGTCAGGTGATCAGTCAACTGACAGGAAGCAGGAGCACTATAAGAAGAACAGCATGGCAAACAAAAAAGGAGGCCATTCACAGCTTCCACTCACACCCGGACTGTGGAGTTTCTTTTTCATTGGACTTACCTTTCCGGATCACTTGCAGCAACTTGGATTGTATATACACAGGTGGACACTCACATTGGGACTCAATGACACACTGGGGTTCTTGGACTGTTTTTAGGGTATGGACAAAATACCTGTATTATTTAAACAGACTGAGTTTATCTGGTTTTATAGTGTTGTTTTAAAGTCTTTTAATGTGAACCTGGAAATACACCATTCTTATTAACCGTATTTTGAGTTTATGTCATTCTTTTAACAAATTTTAACTCTCACACCGAAAATTCAGACCCCATTTCAATTTTAGTAACCAAGCCCACTGGGCTGAGCGATACATATGGTGGCCCGTACGGGGATCGTTTTAATATTTTAAACTGTGTTGAGAAAGTGTTAAAAGATGATGAACCATGTTAAAAATGCTGCTTCTTTTAAAACTCCTGCAGATTTTAACGGATTTTAAAACACTGTGACCAGCTTCGTGCTGAAGTACTTTCTCTTAAAAACATTGTTTTAAAACTGGAGAAGGATTTTAAAGACTCTGTTGAAAGTAATTTTAACCGTGAAGTGTGTTTTAGAGAGAGAGTGGAGTTAAAATTTGTTAAGATGGAGGAATATGTGAAGGAGAAAATGGCGGCATTGGAAAAAGAGGTTGTGGAGTGTTTTAGGAGGCGAGACAAACAGTTGGCAAAACAGATTTAGGATAAAAATGAAACTTCCAGAACCCACTGTTTCCCCTCACACAAAAACCACTAACCCTGCACCTGTCATTATCAGCTCCACTCTTCTGCACCACCGTCTCACCAGCTTCACAGACTGACAACAGAGCGAAGGAGAGAATCACACTCATCGAGACATCAACAGGGCCTGATCTCTCCACCATCTTCTCTGTTCTTTTTTTTCTTCTCCAGCGAGGAAGTCACCACTGCACAACAGGATTCCATCTCACTTCCCATTTCCCATTCTCCACACCAGACTAACCAGACCCACATCATTGTCCACCACGGCTTACTGAACAGACGGATCAAGAGCGAGGACGGCCAGCACAGAATGCAGCTTGTTGTTCCAAGGGCCTTGATCCCACGCACGCTACAGAGCCTCCACAACAGGACAACAGAGTGAGATCACGGACCGCTGAAAACGTTCCTTCACATCCTGGAGGTCGCCCGGTGGCCAACAGTTTGCAAGGATGTCTGGCAGTATGTGGGGGAATGTGGAACGTGCACCGTCAGTCACCAAAACTACCATCCATCACTTCACTCAGTTTCATCAACAACCATCAAACAAGTGTAGCAGAGCGATAAGGAATTAATCACCCTATGAATACCAAAACCCTTAGAAGATGTATTAATGCTGACTATGCCACCCCTTTAAATTGAGGGGAACTAAACACTTAATAGAATTTAGACACACAGGTTCATTACCAGGAAGGGTATTAATGTACACAAAAAGGTATTAATGTACACAAATGTTTATTAGGTTTACAATAATAAGATAGAACACTTAAGACCAAATACAGCTCAACTGAGCTAAACAACCATGACTCGGTACAACACACAAAACAAAAACAAAAAAATGACTAAAGCTTACCCGTGGCCAGGTAGGCTAGCTGTAAAGTGATTATTCTTAAACCACACATACACATGTGAGGCAAGTGATCAAAAATGGCAATCCACACGCAGTGCTCCAAACACCACCACCAAGGTTCTAGACAGCCAGCCTCCTGATGCAGGGGCCTAAAACACACACAAAACAACAACAATTAATAAATACACTAAAAGTTATACTAAAGCCTGATTGGAAAAGACAAGTTGGCAATTTATCAAGCATGCACAATACTTAAAATCAACAAGTTTCAGGCTGCTTCAGTGCTTGGCTCTCCAGTGTTTGTACTGTTTTTGTTTGTTTTTCGTTTAACAAACACGATCAGTTTCACCAGGGAAAAACTGCTGAACATTCGGCAGAACACACCACAAGATCTTTTACCAGATTTCAATTATTCAGACGTTTTACTGAATGTTGTTATCGGAGGAGCAGCGGCGCTGATCAAACACTACAGGACGAGTAGACTGGGAAAGCGAGCGGGAGCGCTTGTCAGACTCAGGAAGCGCGGATTTCGAATGTCGTTGCCTAGCATCCATCTGGCAAATCTCTGCTCTCTACCCAACAAAACGGATGAACTCCTTCTGCTCTCTTGGACAAATAAGTATTTCACACACTCTGCTGCTCTGTGTTTCACGGAAACCTGGCTGAATGACGCCATACCGGACAGCACGCTCCATCTGCCGGGCTTTCAGTGGTTTAGAGCAGATCGCGACGCAGAATCAACAGGGAAATCAAACAGGTCTATGGATGATGCAATCAACATGGGATTGCACTTCATCCTGATACATCTGGACAAAACAGGGACTTATGTGAGGATCCTGTTTGTGGACTTTAGTTCGGCTTTCAACACCATCATCCCAACATCCCTCCAGACCAAACTGACCCAGCTCTCTGTTCCTAGCTCTATCTGTCAGTGGATCACCAGCTTTCTGACAGAGAGGCAACAGTTAGTGAGACTGGGGAAATTCATGTCAAACAGCTGCTCCACCAACACTGGTGCCCCTCAGGGATGTGTTCTCTCCCCACTGCTCTTCTCGCTGTACACCAATGACTGCACCTCTAAAGATCCTTCTGTCAAGCTCTTGAAGTTTGCAGACGACACTACAGTCATCGGCCTCATCCAGGACGGTGACGAGTCTGCTTACAGACAAGAGGTTGAGCAGCTGGCTGTCTGGTGCAGTCTTAACAACCTGGAGCTGAACACACTCAAAACAGTGGAGATGATCGTGGACTTAAGAAGAAACCCCCCTGCACTCCCCCCACTCACTATCATGAACAGCACTGTGGCTGCAGTGCCATCTGGCCGGCGCTTCAGAGCCGCAAATACCAGGACAGTAAGGCACAAGAACAGTTTCTTCCCCCAGGCAAAAATGTGCAATATCCTTATATTTATTTGTTACCCCTCCATCCTAGTACATCCCTGCATCTTACTCAATCCTATTCCGTTATCATTTATAGCACAATTGTTTATACACTTATTTATTTGCAAGGTTTTTTTTTTTTTTTTTTTTTTTTTTGTTGACTGTGTGTTGTTGTCTCTGTGTACTGGAAGCTTATGTCACTAAAACAAATTCCCTGTATGCGCAAGCATACTTGGCAGTAAAGCACTTTCTGATTCTGAAAAGGGACAAAACAGAAAATGATGAAAAATAACCTACAAATAATCAAAAGAAACAAATAAAAAACAAACTCCAAAACTAAAGAAATTACATCAACGTGCTTGCATGAAGCCGGTAATTCGGTAACTGGAGGGCAGATGGGATGATCAGGACAGCCACTGCCGTAGCCCAGGCTTCAGCATTAAGAAAACAAAAATAATAGCAAAAACAACAAAGGAACAAAACAGCAGCACCGTCTTAATCCCGCTCCATGCAGTAAATGATCATCCCAACCTCCACAAGATGGAGCACTCCCAACAAAAATTGTTCGTTCTGCTAAAAACAAACTATTAATTCACTTAAATTACTTATTTGTATAAAAAAAATATCATACATACCGACAATTGGTCAGGAAGACAAGTTGCTCACAGAATGAATCTCAGCAGTTTACTTAATAACTTGACTGAATTATATTCAGATGAATGAACCAGGTGGAGGATACACACCACCACAAAGTCTCGAACAAGATCCTATTCCAGCTACAATAAGTAACTAAGATCAATTGATATGCACAAGTTCACGGTAACATCAGCCAAAAAGCTAAAAACATACCTTTTAGGCAAAAACCTACACACACCAAGGGCGGAGCTAGCAATAAAAAGCCCCAGGGAGAAACTTCGCTACCTACCCAAGGTTATCCAGGTTGGTACCGGCTGCCACCTTTCTACAACGGTTCCCCAGCTCCTTCCAGCAAACTAGGGCCCGCCTGGGAACGCCTAGTTTAGCTAATTTATTTCAAAGACATTTTAAGCCACACTGGAAAGAGGGTACACATTTTATGGACAACAGGTGACAGAAATCTTAAGAGTCTAGTTTCTTCCCCGAGGTGCCGTAGGCAAAGGGGAAGACTATGTGACACTGTCACACAAGGGACATGTTTTAAGCGTTTTATTACAGTGATTTTATGTATTACACAGTTTTTTTTGGAATACTTTATTTTCAGCTTTTCAGTTTACAAAAACAAAAACAAGAACAGGTAGAATAAGAAAAAAAAAAGAAAAAAAAAATACCCCCCTTTAACCCCCCTCCCAATTTGTGTAATCTTAGTCAAGACGCTAAAAAAGTCAATCCAGAATTCTCATACTTTTACACACAACCAAGTACAGTGTAGGAAGGAGCCCACCTCTATTGTACAGCAGAAGCATGCATCAGATAGCTCAGGTTTGAACTTTAGTCCAAAATGCAGCAGCTAGAGTTCTTACTAGAACCAGGAAGTATGATCATATTAGCCCGGTCCTGTCAACACTGCACTGGCTCCCTATCAATCATCGTATAGATTTTAAAATCTTGCTTATTACTTATAAAGCCCTGAATGGTTTAGCACCTCAGTATTTGAACGAGCTCTTGTTACATTATAGTCCTCCACGTCAGCTCCGTTCTCAAAACTCTGGCAATTTGATAATACCTAGAATATCAAAGTCAACTGCGGGCGGAAGATCCTTCTACTATTTAGCGCCCAAACTCTGGAATAACCTACCTAACATTGTTCGGGAGGCAGACACACTCTTGCAGTTTAAATCTAGATTAAAGACCCATCTCTTTAACCTGGCTTACACATAACATACTAATACACTTCTAATATCCAAATCAGTTTAAAGGATTTTTAGGCTGCATTAATTAGGTAAACCGGAACCGGGAACACTTCCCATAACACCCGATGTACTTGCTACATCGTTAGAAGAATGGCATCTACGCTCATATTAGTCTGTTTCTCTCTTATTCCGAGGTCACCGTAGCCACCAGATCCACTCTGTATCCAAGTCAGAGGGTCACTGCAGTCACCCTGATCCAGTATGTATCAAGCCCAGATGGTGGATTATCACCTAGAAAGGACCTCTACAGCCCTGAAAGACAGCGGAGACCAGGACTAGAGCCCCAGAGACAGATCCCCTGTAAAGACCTTGTCTCAGACGACCACCGGACAAGACCACAGGAAACAGATGATTCTTCTGCACAATCTGACTTTGCTGCAGCCTGGAATTGAACTGCTGGTTTCGTCTGGTCAGAGGAGAACTGGCCCCCCAAACTGAGCCTGGTTCTCCCAAGGTTTTTTTCTCCATTCTCTCACTGATGGAGTTTTGGTTCCTTGCCGCTGTCGCCTCTGGCTTGCTTAGTTGGGGACACTTCATTTACTTCATCACTTCATTTTTCATTTATATAGCGCTTTAAACAAAAAAGATTGCGTCAAAGCAACTGAACAACATTAATTAGGAAAACAGTGCCTCAATGATGCAAAATGACAGTTAAAGGCAGTTCATCATTGAATTCAGTGATGTCTTCATGCAGCTCAGTTCAGATTTAAATCGTATCTGTGCAATAATTTGCAATCAAGTCAACGATATCGCTGTAAATGAAGTGTCCCCAACTAAGCAAGCCAGAGGCTACAGCGGCAAGGAACCAAAACTCCATCAGTGACAGAATGGAGAAAAAACCTTGGGAGAAACCAGGCTCAGTCGGGGGGCCAGTTCTCCTCTCACCAGATCAAACCAGCAGTTCAATTCCAGGCTGCAGCAAAGTCAGATTGTGCAGAAGAATCATCCGTTTCCTGTGGTCTTGTCCCGGTGGTCGTCTGAGACAAGGTCTTTACAGGGGATCTATCTCGGGATGTCCTGGTCTCCGCTGTCTTCAGGGCTGTAGAGGTCCTTTCTAGGTGCTGATCCACCATCTGGGCTGGATACAGACTGGATCCAGGTGACTGCAGTGACCCTCTGACTTGGATACAGACTGGATCTGTTGGCTATGGTGACCTCGGAATAAGAGAGAAACAGACTAATATTAGCGTAGATGCCATTCTTCTAGTGATGTAGCAAGTACATCAGGTGTTATGGGAAGTGTTCCCGGTTCCGGTTTAACTAATTGATGCAGCCTAAAAATCCTTTAACGGATTTGGATATCAGAAGCGTATTAGGGTGCTATGTGTAAGCCAGGTTAAAGAGATGGGTCTTTAATCTAGATTTAAACTGCAAGAGTGTGTCTGCCTCCCGAACAATGTTAGGTAGGTTATTCCAGAGTTTGGGCGCTAAATAGGAAAAGGATCTGCCGCCAGCAGTTGACTTTGATATTCTAGGTATTATCAAATTGCCAGAGTTTTGAGAACGGAGCGGACGTGGAGGACTATAATGTAACAAGAGCTCGTTCAAATACTGAGGTGCTAAACCATTCAGGGCTTTATAAGTAAGGAGCAAGATTTTAAAATCTATACGATGTTTGATAGGGAGCCAGTGCAGTGTTGACAGGACTGGGCTAATATGATCATACTTCCTGGTTCTAGTAAGAACTCTAGCTGCTGCATTTTGGACTAACTGGAGTTTGTTTACTAAGCGTGCAGAACAACCACCCAATAGAGCATTACAATAATCTAACCTTGAGGTCATAAACGCATGGATTAACATTTCTGCATTTGACATTGAGAGCATAGGCCGTAATTTAGATATATTTTTGAGATCGAAAAATGCAGTTTTACAAATGCTAGAAATGTGGCTTTCTAAGGAAAGGTTGCTATCAAATAGCACACCTAGGTTCCTAACTGATGACGAAGAATTGACAGAGCAGCCATCAAGTCTTAGACAGCATTCTAGGTTATTACATGCAGTACATGCAGAGCTTTTAGGTCCTATAATTAACACCTCTGTTTTTTAAGAATTTAGCAGTAAGAAATTACTCGTCATCCAGTTTTTTATATCGACTACGCATTCCGTTAGTTTTTCAAATTGGTATGTTTCGCCAGGCCGCAAAGAAATATAGAGCTGAGTATCATCAGCATTACAGTGAAAGCTAACACCGTGTTTCCTGATGATATCTCCCATGGATAACATGTAAAGTGTGAAGGGTAACAGCCCTAGTACTAAGCCTTGAGGTACTCCATACTGCACTTGTGAACGATATGATACCTCTTCATTCACTGCTACGAATTGATGGCTGTCATATAAGTACGATTTAAACCATGCTAATGCACTTCCATTAATGCCAACAAAGTGTTCTAGTCTATGCAAAAAAATGTTGTGGTCAATAGTGTCGAACGCAGCACTAAGATCCAATAGCACTAATAGAGAGATACAACCACGATCAGATGATAAGAGCAGGTCATTTGTAACTCTAAGGAGAGCAGTCTCAGTACTATGATACGGTCTAAATCCTGACTGGAAATCCTCACAGATGCCATTTTTCTCTAAGAAGGAATATAATTGTGAGGATACTACCTTTTCTAGTATCTTGGACAGAAAAGGGAGATTCGAGATCGGTCTGTAATTAACCAGTTCTTTGGGGTCAAGTTGTGGTTTTTTGATGAGAGGCTTAATAACAGCCAGTTTGAAGGTTTTGGGGACATATCCTAATAACAATGAGGAATTAATAATAGTCAGAAGAGGACCTATGACTTCTGGAAGCACCTCTTTTAGGAGCTTAGATGGAATAGGGTCTAACATACATGTTGTTGGTTTAGATGATTTAACAAGTTTATACAATTCTTCCTCTCCTATAGTAGAGAATGAGTGGAACTGTTCCTCAGGGGATCTATAGTGCACTGTCTGATGTGATACTGTAGCTGACGGCTGCATGGTTACAATATCTCTAATAGTATCGATTTTAGAAGTAAAGTAGTTCATAAAGTCATTACTGCTGTGATGTTGGGAAATGTCAACACTTGTTGATGCTTTATTTTTTGTTAATTTAGCCACAGTATTGAATAAATACCTGGGATTATGTTTGTTTTCTTCTAAAAGAGATGAAAAGTAATCAGATCTAGCAGTTTTTAGTGCTTTTCTGTAGGATAGGTTACTTTCCTTCCAAGCAATATGAAATACCTCTAGTTTTGTTTTCCTCCAGCTGTGCTCCATTTTCCTGGCTGCTCTCTTTAAGGTGCGAGTGTGCTCATTATACCACGGTGTCAGACTGTTTTCCTTAACCTTCCTTAAGCGTAAAGGAGCAACTGTATTTAAAATGCTGGAAAAGAGAGAGTCCATAGTTTCTGTTACATCATCAAGTTTTCTGAGGTTTTGGATATGCTAAGGAATTGGGATACAGAAGTGATGGTTCTACCATACTTGTAACAAGAAGCAGAATTTACAGTTTTAGCTATATGAAGTTTGCACAAAACTAAATAATGATCTGAGATCTCATCACTTGGCTGCATAATTTCAACACCATCAACATCAATTCCATGTGACAGTATTAAATCTAGAGTATGATTTCGACAATGAGTAGGTCCTGAGACGTGTTGTCTAACCCCAATAGAGTTCAGAATGTCTACAAATGCTGATCCCAATGCATCTTTTTCATTATCAACATGGATATTAAAATCACCAACAATTAAAACTTTATCTGCAGCCAGCACTAATTTGGATATAAAATCAGCAAACTCTTTAATAAAGTCTGTATGGTGCCCTGGTGGCCTGTATACAGTAACAAGTACAAACATCACAGGGGATTTATCATTAACACTTGTTTCTCTGGATAATGTTATATGAAGCACCATTACTTCAAACAAGTTATATTTGAAGCCTGCCCTCTGAGAAATCCTGAAAACATTGTTTTAAATTGAAGCAACACCTCCCCCTTTACCTTTTGGACGTGGCTCATGTTTATAACAGTAATCTTGGGGTGTAGACTCATTTAAAATAATATAATCATCAGGTTTTAGCTAGGTTTCTGTCAAACAGAGTGCATCTAGATTATGATCATTGATCATATTATTTAAAAAAATTGCTTTCGTAGAAAGGGACCTGATATTCAATAAGCCAAGCTTTATCATTTGTTTATCCGTATTGCATCTGTTTTTTATTTGTTGAACCTCAATTAAATTGTTGCTCTTAAATTGGTTTGGACGTTTTTTGTATTTTCTAGCCCGAGAACAGACACAGTCTCTATAGTGTGATATCTAGGTGAAAGAGTCTCCATGTGCTGAGAATTAACTGACTTCTGTGACGTGAGGCGGCTAGCAGACGGTCGGTTTAGCCAGTCTGTCTGCTTCCTGACCTGGGCCCCAGTCAGTCAAGTACAAACTCTAAGACTATGTGCCATATTTCTAGAGAGAAGAGCGGCACCACCCCAGGAGGGATGAAGACCATCTCTTTTCAACAGGTCAGCTCTGCCCCAAAAGCTTGTCCAATTGTCTATGAAACCTATGTTATTCTGCGGGCACCACTTAGACATCCAGCCATTGAGTGATGACAATCTGCTATGTATCTCATCACCACGGTAAGCAGGGAGGGGACCAGAGCATATTACAGTGTCTGACATCATGCTTGCAAGTTCGCACACCTCTTTAATGTTAGTTTTAGTGACCTCCGACTGGCGAAGTTGAACATCATTAGCACCGGCGTGAATAACAATCTTACTGTATTTACTGTATTTAAATTTGCTAAGATGTCAGGCGCTCTGGCTCCCGATAAACATTGGACTATGGTGGCTGGTGTCTCTGTTTTCACGTTCCGTATAATAGAATCACCAATAACTAGAGCACTTTCATCAGGTTTCTCAGTGGGTGCTTCACTGAGTGGGGAGAACCTGTTTAATGTTTTGATCGGAACAGAAGAGTGGTGTTTAGAACCCACGACTATGCCGCCTCACAGTCACCCAGTTGCCCTGCTGCAAAGGCCCTGTTACCGGAACTGAACAATGTACAGGACTCCCTGAGCTAGACACATCCAAAGCCGTATCTAAAGCCCTCACATTCTTACTGTCCTCAATTAAAGTCTGGATGCGTGTCTCTAATTCTGAACTCTTCTCTGTCAGCCTAACTATTTCCCTGCATTTATCACATGTGAATCCCTCGTCACTGACAGAGATAGATAAACTATACATGTGGCAAGCAGTGCAAATAACAATAGCAGGAGAAGCCATTACTCACCGTGCTTGATGAAAGATTCTTACCACAGTTGTTTGAGGAACTTGTGAAAAACCGGAGAGAGAGAGTAGCGAGAGAGAGGAGAAAAGAAAACAGCGATAGGCACAAATGGAAATGCTAATGACAAGCTAACAAGTGCTAACGCGATGCAGGTGCACTTCACTCGCGGATTTAAAATAAAAGTGAACGATCAAATTAATCAGATTAGATTGATAGATAATATTAGAAATATGGTGGGAATTAAGTTATATTTTATCACTTTAAACAAGAGAGTGATAGTAAGATAAAAGATTCTACAAAGCTTTTGTACAAGACATTATCGACACTGCTTTTAAACTACAATACAGAGGACAAATGATCAGTCTGATGCGTAAGATTATCACGGCGGTGTGTGACCCAAATCATGATTGTACGGGATATAGCAAACAGGAAAAAAATCTCAGTAACCAAATGAAACTTGTAAGAAGCCTGAAATATACATGGCCTGATCTGACGAGCATGTTTATAACTGGCAGAGATCACGTGCGTGTCACTACAAGAAAAATTCTGGAAGTGATGTCTGAATGTGAAGATGAGATGGACATTAATGACGTTCTCTATCTGTGAACATCTGTAACAGATCAATGTGTGCTGTTGGCTTCCAAAAATTGTGATTCTATGACATGTGAAATTGTTGCATCGTTGATTGATTTGATATTGGAGCAAAACATGTAAATCTGCAGAGATTATCTATTCTGGCTAGATCGCCTGTAATGTCATAAGTACTGTTTGTTTTGAATGCCGTTTTGTTTGTTTGTTAACAATTTAATAATAATTAATAAGAAACAATCTTGTATCTTATATCTAATAGGCTAATATAATGATGTTAAGTAAACGTCTCGAATGAAGACGAGGTTTAAAGCAATATTTTAATAACCAAATTCACAGAAATATTGACTTGTATGAACAAAGAGGCCCCGCTGACGTGACAGCAAAAACTAGGAAACAAAACGTATAAGGCCCTAAGCGTAAGACCAAACAATTACAATTAGGTGGTAAAATAAGATAAGAATGGTGAAAATGCGGTAAACAAATTCAAACAGAAAGAGCTAACAAAGTTATAGAAACATACCGTTCTGGTTTCAAAGTGTAACGCTATGAAAAACATTGCGGTTTATATCTCACAACTCTAGCAATTTTAGTTGTACTTAGCAGGTCTATTGTGCTGTTAGGGTATATTGTACTTATTGTCATTATGAATATTTGTGCGCTTATTTTCATTTCGGCATCTTAATGAACACTTACATAATTTGTCTAATTGTCTTTTGATGGAATATTTTATTAAAAGATGACACGGTGGACTGTTTGAGTAGCTAACACACTCGTCTGTCACATTTACTGTCACATTTAAGTTTTCACCGCTTGCACGCACCCAAATACCCGAAACCTGTAACACTATCATAATTAGGCTAGTTAAAAATACAAATAAACTTAATGCCTGATACTTTTGTAACTGACTAAAAACTGATATTTAAGCTAAACAAACAACAAAAGATCGGTGCATAAAACTGCGACCACAAACATCATTAACTTAAATGAACAAAAGACAATGACCACCAATATGTGTTCACACAGTTAACTTTATTTAAATGATTCACTGATATAAAATGACACTGAGTTGTAAGAAGAAAAATGACATAACTGCAAGATGACATAAGGAGCAATGAGATACATAAATGAAACTCGAAGTTTAAAAAAAGAACCCTTATAAACCCAATACAATAAAAACAACACACATAAAGAAGGATAGAAAATTATTACAAAATACTATCTATAACCAAAGACACAAATTCAGATAGGTTTCTCAGTGGCTGCTCAACATTTTTTATAATGACAAGTTTAAAAAATAACGAATGACATAATTATAAAAATAATATCTCTTCTGTATTGGAAAAATTCATAAATAAATTATAAATAACTGAAAAATACCTCTGCTATATTAGCAATACAAATAAAAAAAAAAAAGCTCTCACAAACTTAAGAAAAACTAACCAACAAAATATATCTATATCTTCAAATGTGCATTTGCTCTCCGGCATGTTGCAGGCAGAAGTGCTCGGATGGCTGTCTGCTCGCTTGTGAATGTGCAGTGTGCCCAGTGTGGGCAGATCATTTAAATGGCCCAATGAAAAACAATGAAAACCAGGACATTTTCATCACTTTATAAAAAAAACAACCAGGACGGCCAGGACAGGACGTGAAAACAGGACATGTCCTGGGAAAACAGGATGTTTGGTCACCCTAATTTAGAGCATTGCCATGTATGGTATGAGTATTTTGGGATATGTATCCACGACGGCCATGTTTGAAGTCTGAGGTGTATGCTGGGTATTGTAGTTCCCTGACCTGAAGCTCTACAGTGCTTGAATGAGGTATTAGTTAAACGTATTCAATTGAACTTTGTAAAAACAAAAACAAAAATAATTGTTAAAACATATTTAGACTAAACGATTATATTCAAGAATAATACGATATACATGTGCTAGAACAGGGTTGAAGTGTTGGCTATGTTGTAATGGAGCAACTGTTGTTATGTTATCTTGTGAAGCATTGGGCGTTAGGATTCGTGTGTTCCTGAAACCAAATAATTTTCTTTATCTTTAGAAAAAGACAATCGTGTCCTGCTGCTGTCTGAATATCCAGTCTGTCTTCATCATGAAATGATGAACCCCATCATCAGCACCATTCTGGAGAATGTGTGTATGTTTGTTGAGCTCTCTCTCTCTCTCTTTCTGTCTTTGCATGTTGAGCTTGACAGGTTTTTTTATAGACAGTTAGCTCACGCATATATTTCATCATAAACTAGGTAAGCAGGGTATTGTAATAATATGCTAAACATGTGATAAGTTGGTCAATCGCGCATCCAGAGTTTTATCTCACTGTGTCTCTATAATAAATTTCTGCAGTGGCTGTAGGCTACTTGTTACGGTGCTTTCAAGTCGTGTCTGCGTTGTTTTATGAGAAAACCCTTGTTTGCCAAACTAGTGTTAAGTGACATTGTCCGCATTTTTAACGTTAAAGAGGTTAATGAACTCTTTCACCATCTATTATTGTAATAATGCATAAACAGTGTTAGGGGTTAGCTACTTACATACAGCTAAATTATGTAATTTGATTACAAAATAAATGTAATTGTAATCAGTTACAGTTACTGAGAAAAAAAATAATTAAATTGCAGTTAATTATGAAAATGTTAACGATTACAGAGGGGTTACATCTGAATATTTTTTCACACACATGCAGATTTAATTGATATATTTCATAAACTACATTGACTACTCTAAAATATGAGACAGATGTTTCAGGAGTTAAGGACACATGCTTATTCCCTCTTTGGGTGATGTATATTTATTTATTAAGTTGAACTGTTTTACCAACCCGTTGTTAGATGCCGTGGTTTTCCCCTTCATAGCTATGCAAAAACTTGATTTCAAAACAGTATCATAGCTATTAAAGTATCTTGTTGTGTTTTTAAATATGTATTTAATCTCAGAAAATCTCCAAGCAAATCTGATTTTGTGGTGGTTGTGCTTTAAAATGAAATTATCACAATCCTAATTTAAGTGATGAAGGATTTTGAAAGTCTGACAGTCATTACTTGTTGAGTCCTACTGTAATGTTAACCCTGGCCGGTTTACATGTTTCAAAATATTAACGGTTGAAAACATTACATATTTAGAAAAGTCTTAAAACGTAATCAAATGTAATCAGCTACATTACTTTTTAAAGAAATTGAAATAGTTACACTACCTTTTAGATTTTAAATAGGGTAACTTGTATCTAATTTATCTAACATTTATCTAATATTCAAAGAACAGTTGGAAATGGTTTAAATCGTACTTATATGACCGCCATCAATTCGTAGCAGTGAATGAAGAGGTATCATATCGATCACAAGTGCAGTATGGAGTACCTCAAGGCTCAGTACTAGGGCTGTTACTCTTCACGCTTTACATGTTACCCTTGGGAAATATCATCAGGAAACACGGCTACCAATTTGAAAAACTAAAAACTGAAAACTGAAAAAACAGAGGTGTTAGTGAAAGTCGTGACATTTGTCAAGTATGGTAACCCATACTCGAAATTGGTGCTCTGCTTTTAACCCATCCGAGTGCACACACACAGCAGTGAGAAGTGAACACACCGTGAACACACACCCAGAGCAGTGGGCAGCTATATATCCAGCGCCCGGGGAGCAACTGGGGGTTCAGTGCCTTGCTCAAGGACACTTCAGTCATGAGTATTGAGGGAGGAAGAGAGCGCTGTTCATTCACTACCTCCCACCTACAACTCCTGCCAAATTATAGGACCTAAAAGCTCTGCATGTAATGACCTAGAACGCTGACTAAGATTTGATGGCTGCTCTGTCAATTCTTCGTCATCAGTTAGGAACCTAGGTGTGCTATTTGATAGCAACCTTTCCTTAAAAAGCCACGTTTCTAGCATTTGTAAAACTGCATTTTTCCATCTCAAAAATATATCTAAATTACGGCCGATGCTCTCAATGAAATCTGGCTAGTTGTTCCTCACTCCAGATTAAACACAAAAGGTGACTGTGCCTTTGAGGTAGTTGTTCCCAAGTTGTGGGACACTCTTCTCCTGAATCTCAGCTCTGTAGACACTTTTAAAAAGCTGTTAAAAACTTACTTGTTTAAACTTGCTTTTGTTTTTTTTTGTTCGCCATGATTAGTATTATTATTAGTATTATTTTTTTTTTTTTTTGTATGCGTGTTCCTTATTATACTTCCATATAATGGGGATCAACAGTTTGAACGTCCAAATTGCCGTTTCAGTGCAGCTTCAAAGGGCTCTACATGATCCCAGACGAGGAATAAGGCTCTTATCTAGCGAAACGATGTCATTTTGTAAAAAAAAAAAAATTTACATTAAAATACTTTTTAAATTTGATCGCAACAGTCATTAATCAGCTGATGGTAAACATGTCAAACTAATGATCAGATTTCAGCCTAGGATCAGAGGAATCTTTCAGGATTTCCAAAATTTGTCTCAGACTGCCAAATCATGGCCAAAATCGTACAGTGTGCACCTGGCTTAATTAAACTGCTGATTCAACTCATCAGCTCCTTAGTAGAGCATCCAAGACCTAAAACGAATGGGTCAGATGAGGGAAACACAAATATGTGTAGTGTTGGTGTACCTCCAGGAACAGGGATGTATTCCAGAAAGGAGATTCAACAAACTCTTGAAACTCTGAGTTGACTTACCCTGAGATGAGTCACTTCAATCCATTCTGAGTATGTTGACTCTGAGTTTAGCGCATGCACCATGACTTTGAAAAGCCATGATCAATGGAGAGCCGAAATTACGACTCACCATGGCACCAGCTCCTGACAACAAGACTTTCAGCATACTATGCAATACATAACTTTAAGTCTTTATCACTGTTATAATATCAGAGGTGAAACTTTCAGAATGGTAAGTTATTGAACTAATCTTAATTTGAATGGTATCCCACAGGCAAAAAAAAAAAATATAAATAAAAAAAAATTCCGTCAGGTAAAGCTTCAAGTAATAAGGGGTTCATGGGTGTAGTGTGTGTGTGTGTGTGTGTGTGTGTGTGTGTGTGTATATATATATATATATATATATATATATATATATATATATATATATATATATATATATATATATATATATATATATACACACAACATTATTTCAATGTGCAGTGGGTTTTTTCCACAAAGTCTATTGTTGTTTTCACATAGGCTAATTAAATGTTCTCTAATCCAACATACATTTCTTAATTTTAATTCTTAATTCTACTCAGCCAACAGCAAGAAGGCAGAGACTGCACCAGCATCACTGACAGATGAAGAGATGGCCAACATACCAATATTACAATCCAACATGGAGAAGAATGTGTTGCTTTTGTATTTGTAGGAAATAAAGATGACCAAATAAATTGTGAATAATTTGTGTTTATTTAACAGCTGTGTTACAGCATATATCTCACACTACCCTTCCATATGGCATCCTTCCATTCCATACAGTAATCAGCTTCATGTTCAGAAGGTGCGATGCTGAGAATATGTGTGTAATCAATGCATCCAACCCCACTGGAAATCCTGAAGGAAATTCTAATTATTAGGTTACTTCCAGAGGTTGCAGCAAGATGTCATCAAGTGAAGGTCATTTAAAAGCTGTACTGCTCAAATAAATATGCATGTGGATATGGCAAATTAAAAATAAAATAAAATAGAATCCTCTCCTGATGTAAATGTAACTCCCTGCAAACTGCATGATGAAAACGAACGTGGTGCGGTGAGAAAAAAAAATATTTGTTTCCATTTTCATTAAGATTATTTTTCCTCACCCCACTGGAAGATAATTAGTTTTCCCCAGGAAAAAAAAGTCTAAATATTATATTATATATTTTCTTATATAGAAAATGCATCTTGATTTAAGAATTTTTAGATATTTATAGGCTACTTGATATAAGACAAAAAACTCAGCAATCAAAGCATTTTTGCAGCATCAATGAATGATTAAACACTGCTTACTCTTTAAAGAGGGGGAGGAGACCGAAAGAAAACCTACTCCCGACCAGGTTAGGTTACTATGGTAACTTACTGAGAGGTTTAGTTTAGTCTTTTATTGGAACCTGATTGAAACAGTGTTTCCCTTTTCTGGCGTTAGCAGACTCTACCTGCTCTCTGGATCACTCCCCGGGTTTGGGCTCAAACAGAGGACAGCCACTTTAACACAACAGATGTAACAAGCTAAACATGTAGCAAATAGCTTTTTCTAAATTAAACTAAACTAAATCCTTCCTAGCAAATCTATAACATATATATATATATATATATATATATAATATATATATATCCTATATATATCATATCTATAATATATATATATAGAGAGAGAGAGAGAGAGAGAGAGAGAGAGAGAGAGAGAGACACAAACAGTCTTATATTAATGGAAACAACAGAAAGCAGGTAAACACTTACAAGCGCCGTCACCACTGAATGATCGCTTCTGACACAAACGTGACTACAACTTTATAGGACTAAAGACTAGAAATATGACCATTTAAAAACTGATGGGGATGTGAACAAGAACAAGTCAGTTACATATGATAGAGGTTACTTTAATCTGACGCTGAGCGGAGATGAGTGAGAAAACAATCAACACATGACAGTTCATTCTCTTATTAAATGCTGCTGTTGTTAAAGCTAACAAAGATATAAAGTGACAATTATGAATTAAGATTCTATAAGAATCATCAGAAATCTGCATGATAAAATACAGAAAAGAAAAATATGGCTCAAATGCCATTAAGGTGCTGCTGTCTCAACATGTACAATAAGCTGACAGATGTTTGAACAGAAAGGCAGAGCTGCAGAAAGCTGACATCTGTTGACCGTTTCGAGCTCAGAGCTCCAGCTGCGTCCCATCATGCTGCTCTTCTCTGTGCTTTCTGCCGGTCATCTGTAGGTCAGATCTGTGACTGGAGTCCTCCTCTGTGGAGTAAACGCCCGAGTCTCCGCTGCCGTGCCAGCTGTGACTGCTGGTGTCCTGATCCTCAGTGTTGACCACCGCAGCGTCCAGCTCAACACTGGCCATGACCAGCGGCTCACACACAGACTCTGGAGACTCAGGAGCCAGCAGCTGCTGCTTTCTGGAGTCAGATGACCACAGCTGCAGAGAGAGAGAAGTCAAGCTTGTTTGTAGATTCATGTTTTCACCAAGCTATGATCAGTTACTCACTGCTAGCGGCTTTGATTTTATGATGGAGCTTGGAGTGGATTGTAAGAAAGGGACAGAGCACTAAATGCCTGGAGAACTGCTCCATACGTCACCAGACGGAAGACCAACACACAACATCAGTTATAAGGTTTCATTAAACATTAGCAGGTCAAATAAATAATAATCAGGACTCTGTATCAGAGGATACTCAGTATTCAATGACTTGGATCGGATGGAGGGCACTAAAAACCAGGTTAAAATTATCCCGAACACATATACATATATATATATATATATATATATATATATATATATATATATAAATATATATGTGTGTGTGTGTGTGTGTGTGTGTGTGGTGTGTGTGTGTGTGTGTGTGTGTGTGTGTGTGTGTGTGTGTGTAGAAACAAACATGAATAAATTGTTTACCATGAGATCAATACCATGTATTTACATGATAGGGTGAACAGAAGAATACAGTATGGCCTGTGTTTAGAAGGTGAAATCCTTTATAACACTTGATCTTGTTCATTTGACACGTCTGTGATTTGGTTTCTCCATTAATAATAGTGTGAAATCTTCAGCATCTGTTTAATTTGTTTTCTCTCTCTTTTTTTTTGTCTTGTCAAAGCAACTGTCCATTTATCACATATTCAACCCTTTTCATGAACAAACTAATGTTGATTTAATTATTATTATTTTTTTTAATCATATTTCCCTTTGGTGCATTAGGATTTTAGAATCCTAGATTGTATGAATGTGTTAGGTCCTGGTATGTAAAGCCCTTCGGCCAACATATGTTGTTTTTAAATGTGCTAAATGAATAATTGTGTCTGACTGATAAAAATGCACTTTTACAGTGACCTGCATTTTACAGTGAGTATAAATTTTTTATATATGACTAGAAGAGTCAAGAGCACCCAGTTAACCAGCGAGCAGCGATGAAAGGGCCCTCGCACCTGGAGCCTCCTTCACCCGCTGGCTTTAGGAAAACAGCGAACGGTGGGCAATATGCATTTAAAGTGGTAAATATAGGCAGAATATTTTAAAGTCACTTATATGTGCCAAACTTCCTGCTGCCAGCTGGTGGCGCTATGACTATTACTGAATATTGGCATGTAGATGTCTTCAGGCCAGGACTCTTATCTAACGTGTGAAGTTTGGGGCAGATCAGACATTGTATGGCTGAGTTACAACAATTTCTTTTTCCATGGCAAAACATCAAACTGACACGCCCTTCAATCGAATCGACACATTTGGCCACACCCACTTTAGAAACCCATATCAGACATAAATTCTCACCACTTCTGGCATGTGCGCAAAGTTTCATGAGTTTTCGGGCATGTTTAGGCCCTCAAAAATGCGATTAATCTTAGAAAAGAAGATGACGAAGAAGAAACAGTAATTCCAATAGAGGAAACTAACTCTGATCCTACTATATGCAGCAATTATGATTCAGGAAACTGTACATGTAAAATATACAATTAATTCAGAACGGCTCTCTGCCAACACTGTCTTTATTCCTGAAGAGAGCTGATAAATGTATTTTGACAAACAGTTCATCTACACATAACTACTAAAACGCAGAAACTGATCTGAGATGCAGCAAATGTATTTGAAACCTTATGATATCATATAATTTTGAAGCAAGTAACAGAGTGTAAATGTTTTGTACCTCCTGAATGTGATCCGGGAGGTGAATGGCTGGGCAGAAGGTGCTCTTTAAGAGCGTGAACATCTTGTAAAAGCAGAAGGACAGCAGCAGCACCAGCAGGAAGCACAGCAGCAGAGAGATCAGGAAGTAGAGGAATATCTGCCAGTGTGGCATCTGACCTGAAATCACACACAGCGTTCAGTCGTAATGTCACACACACATTCATCTGCTCAAACACAGACAGAAGACTCACTGACTCCACCTTACATAACATGATCCATACATGTAGGTCATAAATGCTCATAATTGTGGATGAAAAACCATGTAAATTATCTGAAAAAAAAACTCTAAATAGGTGTCAGCCGCGCCACAAGGATATGTTTTTATGTGTATTTACGCTTTGGTTTGAAAGCAAACAGCACATCGGCGCTGCGCAGCTGACACAGAATTTGTCAAGATGGCACTACGGTGATTT
>NC_056580.1:5761364-5794392 GCF_018340385.1 Cyprinus carpio
CGACACACACCGTCGTCCAGTACTTCTCATGACGGGGCTTCCGGTAGAGACGCTCCCTGATGGAGGAACGCACAACGTGAGTGCACTTGATCTGTCCCTCTTTCATTTATGCTGATTTTCATTCATTCATTTCTGCATTACAGTAATACACACCATGGAGAACAGTGAGAATAAAAACTAAACATCTGGACAGATCACGATAACGAGACTTTTGGAGGAAAAGATTGTCAATATTACAGGGGTCATATGATGCGATTTCAATTTTTTCTTTCTCTTTGGAGTGTTGACTGTTCAAATGTGGAGTTTTGCGTTGTGTGTGTGTGTGTGTGTGAAAGAGAGAGAGAGAGATAAAGAGAGAGAGAGAGAGATAAAGAGAGAGAGAGAGGGTCACACAGTGGAGTCAGTGGTATTAACCGTCCATGGCTTGTACTGCAAACACATACGAGCTTCATCTCTGTGTCTGTCACGAGACTCTGTTCCTCTTTCAGCTTGAACTGATGGTAAAACTAAGGACATTATTAACTGTCTTTACATTTATTTTGAAAGATGAAGCTCGTGATTATGGAAAGGGGTGTTACATTTCCGACGAGTGCTTGCTGTGTTCGACCAATCACAATGCACTGGGTCAGTTGGCCAATCAGAGCAGACTGCGCTTGTCAGAAGGAGGGACTTTGAGGAAAATGATGTGTTTGAGAGGCGGGGCATAGAGGACCTACAGTAATGTATTTTAAAAATAATGTGTTTTTTGAACATTAAAGCATGTCAACATATTCTGTTACACCAAATAACACAAAATAATGATCTTTAAAAAAGCATCATATGAGCCCTTTAAAGAAAAATTATAGGCTAAATATAATTAATCTAAAATATAATTAATATAACATTATGCTAAATAAAACTGAGCAAATTCAGTCAAAAACCCAAAGCAGCATGGACACGGGTGATGGGAGCAAACAGACGAAGGCTCTTACGCTATATACTGCGCAGTGAAGGTGACGTTCTGGTGGACGGCGGTCTCATGAGGCCAGTCCCACCGCAGCACATAACGGGTGTTGAGCGAGTCCACGGTGCTGACGTTCTCAGGACACCTCAGATCTGCACACACATGTACTTACACCTTCATATGAGACACACATACACTGACAAACACTCACCTCTCCAGACTGATATCTGCACTCACAGTTACAGTCACATGCGCACGCAGCTGGCTCAGAACGAATCATGGCTCAGGTACATGTGAAGCGTAAGTGTGTTTGCAGGGTCGAGCATTATAACACAGACACAGGTGTGTCTGCTGAGCCATCAGTGCAATCAGCCGATCAGATCATTCATAGAAAGGCAGAGGAGTTTAAATCAAGCGCGACAGAGTGTGTCCGGAAATGTAACAAAAGCACATAACAGTTATGTTGTGGCCTTATTTATAATATTTCACAAATATAATTCTTAAAATATTTATTTCTTAAAAGCTTTAATCTCTGTATGTCTGTACGGTCAGCCCAGATCAAGTGATTAAGAGTGATTAAAGCCTGCAGGATCATGTGTACTTGACTTGGTTGAACCGCAGTGATCTGTGCTGCACAACACATTTAGATTTGAGCTCAGCGTCTCCGCTCAGGATGGTCAAACAGAAGCCTGTCTCTAGAGCACATCTGAAGAAACACGTTCATATAGAAACACTATTGTCTCGTACAGTCAGGCTGCCGAGATGTGTCCGTGTCCTGTCCGAGGGACTCTCTTAAACACAGCTGTTTGATATGAATGCTTTTCTGAAGGGAACCGACTGTCTTCAGATGAGTTTCGATGGCATTTTCATCTCATCTTACCTGTAAGCACAGCGCTGCTTTGATTACTGCCGTTACCGGGGAAACCACTATATTCTGCCGCTCCAACAGCGCCACCTGCTGACACAGAATGAATCTGCATTTACAATAAGCCCCGCTGCTGTTTTTGTTCAGACCAGTGCAGTTGTAAAAAGAAGTTAATGTGCCTTCTAAAAGTCTAAACAATTAAGACAGTAAGATATATATATATATATATATATATGTGTGTGTGTTTATGCTTTAATTTAATAGAATTTATACATTTCACTCATCTCTTTTCTTAAAAATGGTTTAAAGGCTGAAATGTGATGTTTAGCATCTTGCAAGACTTTTTGTTTTTGTGAAAACCTGTATCTGAACTGTAAATCATGCTTTTTACACTATATTAGAGATGGCACTATATTAGAGATAAGACTGCCGCCCCACTGGACCCCTCAATCTGACGATGCCTGTACACCACTGGATCAGAGCGCTGTCAATCACTGCCTGACTGTGGCATGTAACGGTTTCATTTGGAGCGCTCAGCATCATCAGATCAAAGGGCTCGGTCAACGCTCTTTTTTTACCATGCAATTCGGGCTGGCCAATAATTCGATAACGAATAGGGGTGTGACGAGACACTTATCCCACGAGACGAGACACGAGATTTTTAGACTTTTTTTTTTTTTTTTTAAGAAATCCTCAATGATGAAATATATAGGGAAAAATAATCTTTTATTCAACTGAAAAACATAAAATTTCTATTATATCTATATAATATAACATATCTATTATATACAGCATTAACCAACATGTAAACTAGAGCTGCACGATTCTGGATAAATTGAGAATCATGTTTTATTTTATATATAAATTGGAGATCACGATTATCTCATAATTCTGAAGAAAAAAAGATTAGAAAACTAAACAAAACAATTTACTAGTGGTTTTGACTAAATGTTCACTGCTTAAGTCATTAAAAAAATCTATTAATTTGAACAAAATTTAAAAACATAAAATAAATGGAGTCAGTGTCTCAATTCATAAAGACTTGTTTCACAGCTGGAATCTCCTGAATGAATGATTCAATGACAAATACTTTTTTTAAAAAGTGCTGCTGGAGGAAGAGTGTAAGCGTTACAATACATACACGTGTTAAGATACTTTCGTTTCAGGAATGAGATTGCGTGCGTGTTTGAATTGAGATCGCGATCTTTAAATGATTAATTATGCAGCTCTAATGTAAACTGCAAAGTGTTTTGCGAGGATATCGTCACGTTCTCGTACCACGAGATCTCGTCACAGCCTGAATAACGATAATTATTGCAATGTAATTTTACTCGATAATATGATATGAAGAGTTCGATAAATGTTCGATATAATGTGGAATGAAACAGCCTTAATAACATGAATCATACAGCAAGAACGCTGCTCTATCACAAATATAACACATATCATCACAAGAGTATGAAGGGTGGATTCTGACAGATCTAAGGCTTAGCAGGAGAAGGAGAAGGAGCAGTCGACCCTTCCGTCGCCGTCAGTCCGTGTCCATTTTTGAATGGGATTAAATGGGAGGGCAGACGACAGACCTGCGGCGACGTCACGGCGACGTCACTGTTGGAACCAATCATAGGCGGCGACGTGACGACGGCGTACGTAAGAAATTTATCAAAAATAGTACGTGTACTAAGTACGTCTGAACTAGGTACGTAGCCTTAGATGACGCCTGATATATACGTCGTCTCAATATACGTCGTCTTACACGAAATGTAAAATTTGCATTACAGTGGATGTATTTGTAACAGGTTATTACTGTTATTTAGATATTTCCCCAAAAGTGGTAATAGTGCATAATAATTACTGCATAATAGTCTTTTATGTTTGATAAATTCTGTTTAGCTGTTAAGTTGGTGTTGAAGTGAAGTAACTTACAACACATCAATGTTTAGTTTGTTTGGATGCTACAAAAAGTACGGAAACATAGAGGATATGCATGATTTCTGCTTGAATCACATTTCTTTCTTGTTTCCTTGTGATCTCGACATAAAAGAGTGTAATTTTAACAGAAATAAAGTTGTATTTATAATATATATTCATTAGACATTCGAGCTTTAACATTATATGGCATCGAGAACAAAGTCGTTCTAAGCAAACATGCTAAGGTTTATTAATTTATCATATTTGGGACGCTAAGGCTGTGATATTAATGTTGTCCACTAGATGACGCCATGGGATTGATTTTAACCCAAATATAAGAAGTTTTTATTCTTATGAATTGAAAAAAAACGAGAATGATTTACTTAATTTGGATAACTATGGTAAACTGACAGTATAGTTTATAATTACAGTACATAGAACTCTTTGAAATGTATATTTATCATTACATTTTCTTTACTTTTCTAGACCTCAAGACAAAACATCTCGATAGGATTAAATACAAAACCATATTTAATGTTTATTTGATTGACAAAAGTGCAAAAAAAATTTCAATGTTTTCACTGACTAAATAAACAGTAATCTGTAAATATAAGATATCTGTGACAGAAACACGTTTCACACTGTGTCACATCAACTTTCCTTTTAATTTCAATGTTCAATTGTTTGTAAATCGAGGATAATAATTGTTTCTTCTTCAGCTGCTCATCAGTCTGTGGTCATCATTGCCTGAATGTCCTTTTCATGATGGGTCATACATGTTCAATAAAGGAGACAGATCTGAACTGAACATTCACTCTGTCTACCGTGCTGCTGTAGCACATGCAGAATGAGAGCTGGCAGTGTCTTGGTCTAATAACCATGGACTCCACTCATGAAAGATGTTATCTTGATGGCAGTATGCGTCTCTGTACAATGCCAATATAATGCCTCCATGTCTGTGTACCCTCACACATTCCAGTTACCCATGCCTCTTGTTCTGATAAACCCACCATCCAATGAGAAATGTTAGCTTTTGCATCTATCACTGGTAAAAGTCTGGAAGACCCCATCTGTCTTTAATTTTTATATCTCCCTTATCTTACACACTCAGTTCAGTTCACTGAGCTCTCTTTTACCAAGCTAATGAACTGAATCAGGAGTGTTAAATAAGAGAGACATGCAAAATGTGCATAGCAGAGGGTCCACATGACCAGGACTAAGAACCAGGCCTAGGGATAAGCGATGAATGGAGTGCACCTGGCATGCATAATTAGCTCCAACCCTAGTCAAACACACCTGCATTTGCCAAACATTTGTCTTAATTAAATTTATTAAGCACATCAATATTTAGATTTTTAATTTAAAAAATCCTTTAGATTTTTTTTTATCCTCCAATGTGTGGATATTTCTTGTCGAAGTGAATTTCTCGCTATATCAGCATAGTTTGTGGCTAAACATTTTGTAAAGCCTGCATTTTTCTGAATTGTACCATTATCTGTTTCCAAAATTATTCATTGTGTTTCACTGTTATGTGGAACACATCTCTTGCAACTCAGTCAACAAACTCATCTGCAAAGTTCATCTGTTGACTTAAAGTGCAATGTTGAAAACATATTATATATATATATATATATAATAACGCCAACACAAGATTCCATCAATATAGATCTAAATATGCAAACTTGCTCAATCACTTGGGCTGCTGGCGCCCTCTGTAGGCATTTTTATAATACATATTGTACATACGTTTATTGTTTAGATAAACATTCCTTTATGTATTTTAAGTGTTCAGTGAAACCTTATGATTACTCGCTTTTAATGTTTTATTTAAACCAATTATTGCCTCGTCGTTACAGATATTTTAAGTCTACTTTTAAAGATTTACAGTTTAAGCAACTATTTCAAGTCTTTTCTGTATTACATAAAAAAAAATAATCAGTAGATTGCTCATTTAACAAAATAATCGTTAGTGACAGCCCAATTTAAAGTGTTTCAAAATGCACCTGAATTTTTAATACACTTCTTTAACAATTTTATTAAAATACCTGTTCATTACCTTCTCTTGACCAAAATTATTTAGCTCAATGGTTGATATGCACATTTTATGGTCGACATGACTCGGCAAACAGGACAACTGTGAGAACCATACCAGAGTGTTAAGTAAAATTATTAACTTAACCAATATATCAAAGGGAAAACCTCAGAATGGCACATATCAGAATAAATGTTTAATAATTAATGTGTGTGAATTTATGTTGATGTTATTGTGAAAATACAACTAATTTTCAGCTCTGTTGATGGTGTATAATTTGTAGTAAAATAATGTAAAACCAAAAAATTATTTAATTTAAATCTATTTGAGGTATTTGGTGTCACAGTCTGTGGAGGTGGCGTCTGTTGAGGCGGCGTACCCTTCTGACACGCAAAAGTACACGACTGTCGACTTCGGCAGGTAATCCTGTCACATTCCACTCGCCATACCGCGAGCACCAAACAGCGCTGAGAGATCCAGTGTGAAGCGCGTGAACTCAGCGACGAACACAAAGCACTCTGTGTTTAGAGCCAAACAGGAGAAACACTGTGTGCCCCGAGACAGAAGGCTGTTCAATCTACACATCATTTACCATGGATTTACTGTAGTAACACTCGCTGCACAAATCTGGGATATTCACACTGAATTGTATTACAGGAGCAATGGTTTATAATTGTAGTATGTATTAGTGATTGAGCTCTAGCATGTGTGCGTTTATAATGTTTTTAGACTACTGTTTTTCCTACAAATAGGCTACCTAAACCCATCCAGCTATAATTTTACCATGGTATTGAGGTGCTATATGTGTGATTTAACTGTGTTTATCAGGATTTAAATTAGGAATGCACTGAAAAAAAAATTCTTGGCCGAAGCCAAACAAAAACAAAACACTGGGCCGAAGGCATCTTTCCCCCGTGTAGGCCTATTTTGCCTTTTTTTTCACCATTACATTAATTAAATTGGCAAAATGTGCTTTTTACTGTCCTGTCCTTTCGTCCCGCTTTTCAAATAAAAAAATCAATTACAAAACAACAATTTAAAAATCTTTACTCAACACTGAACTTTTTTTTCTTTTACATTCTAGCAGAAATTATACCAACAAAGCACAATTTAACTTAATAAGTTAGTAAAATATTTTGTTTTTTCTTATTTGAATCAGGCATGTGTTTTTACTGCACAAATAAATGCAGCGCTGCTGAGCAGAAGAGAACTCTTTTAAAACATTAGAAAATATTACAGATCCCATTTTGAACACTATGTGTGAATGTTATAATAAATGTATTAATAGAGCTGTTGTAGGGTAATTATTATTATCATTATTGTCTTATTTTATTTTACAGAACAACAGTAATATTACAACTCTATCATTTATGAATGTTGATGGAGTTGTTGCTTTCTCTGCATTTATTTAGTCAGAAACCCGCAGGAAGAGCTCAGTGCTTCTTTTTGTTGACAGCATGCAGATTTACAAACGATTCTCATTATGAATTTGGGAAGATGTTTGTCACGAGTATCACATTGTCACATGCCTTTAAAAAATTCACATAAATGTTTCTGAGCAACTGCTGAGTAACAAGTTCAGCACAGTTTTCCCAGCGCTGTCAGAATACATGCAATTCCTGCATGCGTTAGAAAATATAACATTCTGCAGTTTATTTACTAATGGTCTGAGGTAACTTCTCGATTTGACTCATCATACAGTAACCTAACCCCAGCAGCAGCTTCCCCGGGTCCTAATGCCGCCCGGTAAAGACTTAAAACACACACACAACCAGATACTTGTGTTTCTGAACAAATAAAGCAGAAATGTAATAAAATCACAAGTCTGTTTAGATTTAAAGGTCAGAAGATGTAGCTCACATAAATAAAAAAAAAATAAAAATAAAAAAATCACAAACATGACACTTGTAAATTAATTTTATATATACATATTTATTCATTAATGTGTTTATATATTTAAATGAATTATGAGAACTTAAATACAAAGAGCTCTAAAAGAGTCAGAATTTTCACAACTCTTTTGCTCTAGGTCAGGGATAGGCAACGGTCCTGGAGGACCACTATCCTGCAGAGTTCAGCTTCACCTGCCTGTATCTATCTAGTGATCCCGAAAACACTGATTGCCTTGTTCAGGTGTGTTTAATTAGGGTTGGAGCTAAACTCTGCAGGACAGTGGCTCTCCAGGACCGTTGCCTATCCCTGCTGTAGACCATCAACAAATGTTAAATATTGAAAACTGAATAAATAAGCTCTCCATTGCTGTACGGTGTAAGCCAGAGTACGCTCTTCTGTGACAGCCGCGCTGCACGGATGCGCGGTTTTCTTTCAAACCAAAGTGTAAACACACGTAGAAGAAGTATCCTTGTGTTGGGGCTGACACAGAAGAGCGTACGCTGCCTGCGCTCAGCTCAGATTCTCTAACATGACCTACGCTGATGCAGAGACACAGAGGAGAGGACCATCCCTTTAATATCCTAATGATTTTTGGTATAAAAGAAAACTCCATCATTTTGACCCGTACAATGTTTCTTTGGCCTTTGCCCGCGAGAGAAAAGTGCTCGGTCTGCGGTGATTTCAGATTGTTCAAACGCAGCATCACTGACAGCGGAAACATGGGGACAGCGTGTTTGCTGTGCACAGACTGTGGCTGTCTGTGAGGATGAGAACAACGCTCTAGATAAAGAACTGCTGGTGTCCTTCTACAGAAGTGTGTTGAGGGTCTAAAGGCCAGCGCTTCAGAGGGTCAGTAACACAGCACAGAAGCTTAGAAAGACTTCATCTGTTTGAACGGTTGCCCTCGGGACCAAAGTACAGGACAATACAAGCCTAAACAAACATAGCCCACGGCTGCTGCAATACTAAATCAACACACTGTGCAATATTGGTATATATTAAACACTTCACAATAAATATGCAAAAATACAGATCACAGTGCAAACAAGAGAAGTCTCATGTCACGGTCGTTGTGAACACAAAGACTACACTGTTCATGTACAGCAGGGTAAGATCAATTCATCCACTAGTCTTTAATATGGAGAGGCACTGAAATGTAGGCCTCCGTTTGTGTGTTTTTGACTTAACTACACTGTGCATGATGTGAGGGACTCACTAACTTTAGCGTTAGCCAGTTTTAGCCAGAGATACCTTGCTGAAGCACATTAACGTTCTGCTGATGAAAAGAGTAACTTAATGAGAGTATGACGACCAGAAAATGAATGTTTTCGTCTTCATTGGGATTGGGGTGAATTTTGCTCTGTTTTGTTTGGGTTTAGGAATTAGAATAAAATTAATTCTATTGGCCATCCTCTCAGAATGCCTGAAATCAGTTCCAAACAGCACAGGCACATTGTTTATCTGTTTTTGAAGCATGAACGCCATCAAACCGATGAGAGCTTCAGATCGTCCAGTGTTTCTCTGTGGAGTTCTGCTCCCTGTGCAGCTGATACTCGACTGCCATTGGCTCGTCTGCGTTCCAGGGGCGGGGCTTACCGAAAGGTCACTTTCAAGGCTAGAACCATACTATTGCAGACAAATATGAAGCTGTTGAAGCTTTTCGTTTAAAACTGACACTTTCTGAACTCTGTCTTCAAGGGAGAAAGCTACTCTTTCCACATTTTCAACAGCAGATGCGAGAGGAGACTGGCAGAGCACTCCCAGCAGCCATCTGAGAGCTGTAACCTGTCGAGTGAATGGACTGCTGAGGCCAAACGCCTGCTTTCAACCCCAGACGACATCTCTGCAAGTCTCAGAGAGCCACACAAAGAGTCAGCTAGTGTGAGGGCCTTTTGGACGGAAGCTAAACTCAAGAACTCTCGATGTTCCCAGTGCATCTGTGAGTCATGGTTTGCTCTGATGACCAG
The DNA here is from genome assembly GCF_018340385.1 of Cyprinus carpio. Taxonomy (NCBI): domain Eukaryota; kingdom Metazoa; phylum Chordata; class Actinopteri; order Cypriniformes; family Cyprinidae; genus Cyprinus; species Cyprinus carpio. Next base: position 5,770,976 of record NC_056580.1, read on the forward strand.
TGTCACCTCTCTCACTGAAGAGTGAGTACGGGCTACACGTTCATCCCCTAACACCCAAGTAAGAACAACAGTAACTCTGATAGTCTAATAACTGAATCTGCAGGAGAAGAGATCCGGTCTGGAGAAACCAGACCAGTTGACTTGCATGATGGCACACAAGGAGAGCCAGATTCGCTTTCCCCCTTTCAACAGTTTTCTGTATCGGTACAAAATGTTCCGAATTTTTTGAATAAAACAGACTACTGAGAAAAAAAATGAGTATTTATATTATGACTATAAACAAAAGCAACAACAACAACAACAATAATAATAATAGCAGCAGAGCAAACATTGTGGTCGCTGGCCCTTGGCTTTGTGTTGTTGGCAGAATTTGGCCCTTGGTGAAAACGAACTGAGGAACCCTGTTCTGTTGCTAGGCCTGCACGATAATGTTTAAACTGATAATCACAATTATTTTGATTAAACGATTTTTCTATCCTGCTGAAAAAAAAAAAAAAACCCTGCTAAAAACAGCCTAAACTAAGCTGGTCTCCCAGTCTGACCAGCGATGGAAGTGGTCAAAACCAACCCCTCTAAACCAGCTCTGACCAGCAAAGACCAGTTTTTATGGTTTAAGGCTGGTTTGATCTGTTTGTTTATTCAGCAGGGGAATGCAATAACATGTCATGTGTCCTTTAACAATCCTCCACTGACCGTACACTGACTTCATTTAACCAGCTCTGATGATACTAACTCATGGTCAGGTTAGTGTTTTCTCATCTGTGTTCACATTATATTTTCTAAGAGACAATTAGTTCTCAAATGAGAAAAAGCCACTCAGACCTCACAGTAAATTTGCTCAAAGATCGTTAATACACACTGAAAACTAACATTGCCATGCCATTTTCAACACGAAAACTGGTAAAAACTGTAGAAACTCTTAATATAAATTACAACAATTCAGATTCATGTACATTTTTCCCCATTGTATTGTCACAGGTAGGAAAAGCAGATTTATTCCTCAAACACAATGGATCCATTACACAAACAGTACAAAAGGCTTGTGAAGAAACACACATTGTCTATATGACACCTTCATGTGAGCAGAATATCGCTGTGGAGAGATCACTAAACTCTTATCAGCGCTTGTTCCACCATCAGTGAGCGCACAGGGTTGCCAGATTGCACAAATTAAATAAAACACCCTAAAAATGAGCTTTTCCACCCCAAAGCAGCGTATGGGATTGACGAGCATTGAGAGCGGAACAGTGTGATTTTGACTGAAGCGGGGATTGTTTGAAAGTCTGATAATTCTGGTTTTGGCTCGCTCTCAGAGTGCTCCATTACCGCTCGATCACTAGCACAATTAATGCTGTAACTACAGCCGATCTAAACTAGTTCTGCCTACAGGGATTGTACTGCACACACACACACACAATATTGTCAACGCTGCCCTGTGATTTGATAAAAATACTTAGAGACAGAAAAGTTACAGTGAGAAAGTCTTTGTGTTTTGAAGTAATCAGAATCCACAGCTTCACTATTAGTAGAGAGACGCTGCACAGACAGACAGAACTAATTTACTCGTAATCACACTCTCACAAATGCATTCAAATAAATGTAACTTTACTGTGCTTCTCTGTATGTGATTTAATAACCGATAAAATAACTGATGAAAATGTAGCCTACTATTATTTCATCCTTCCAAACTAAATTTGCACTTCAAAAAGCTGCAGTGACAGATTTAACTTTTAATTCTGAAAACCTTTGAATCATTTAATGCACACTTAGCCTTCTTAAAGAAAAGAAAATATCATCATTAGGGCTGGGAGATATATGTAACGATATGATCAAGCGCATCTAGTCAGTAAATCTGGTTCCCTGACTAGCACTAAATCACCATCACCTAGAGCCGTAGATCACTGAGAAGCTACACAGTATGGTGTTCATTATCGAAGGAGATTCATCTGTGATGACGAACGCTACAGCTCTGTCTATTAAATGTGGCTCCATCTGAAAGCAGGTGATGGTGATTCATGTGTTCTTATCAGATCTGCTCAAGGGCTCTTTTATTCAGAGAAAACTGCACTGCATTTAACACACAGGCCTACATTTCTTGATCGAACCCATGATCCTGATGTGATTTGATAAATAATCAAAAGATAAACAAAGAAGGTTTTGTTGTTGTTGTTTAGAATTTTAAATGAGCTCAAAATATTAATAAGTAGCTCTATAAATCACTCACACTTTGAGAGAGTTAATGCATTAAAAAGAGGACAGCTCAACTCACATTAAACTCTTCATGCTTCAGTACAAAACAGTGCTGAACTTTGACAAACAGTGTCTTTTAAAATGTCATAATAGTGATTTTCTAATGTCTAATTATAAATCCAACAGCATAAGCTGAAAATAACTATATAAGTGAGTGGAAAGGGCAAGTGAACACATGAATCTTTGACACTCTTCTTCACTGACTTGCAGGATATCTTCTGTGATGTACTGTTAGTGCTGGGAGGGTTACTTGGAAATATAATAGTGTAACCTATCTAAAATGTAATTAGTAGTGTAACTATTTCACTTGCTTTATTAATGTAACAGATTCATTTGATTATGTTTCTAAATGTAAGATATTTTCAGCTGTTAGTCATTTTGAATCATTTAAAGCAGCAGGGTTAATCTTACAGCAGAACTCAACACTGATTACTATCACACTTTCTAACCCTTCATCACTTAAACTAAGATTATAATCCTTTCATCTTAAACCACAGCCACCACAGAATCAGACTTCAGCAGCTGTTTGACTTTGAGATCAGTCTGATTCTGGTTTAATACAGGTTTAAAATCATCATAAGAAAGAGTCTGATAGCTATGATGCTGTTTTTAATATCTAATGTTTCACAGCTATGACATACACATAAACCCAGATAGAGAATAAAACCGTTATTGAATAAGCATCTTATTCTGTACTGAACTCCTGAAACATTGGGGCCTCGTATTTAAGAGCTGTTAATGTAATTATGAAATCAATCAATCAAATCTGTGTGTGTGTGTGTGATAAAATCCTGTGTTATCGTTAAGATTTTCACACCTAACTGTAATTGAATTAGACTTCTTTCCTCAGTAACTGTGACAGACTGCACTCATGTTTGTTTAGTTCTGAAATTATGTCTTTCTGTCACATGTACACAGTTCCTCCCAGCAGAACACACACACACACACAGTTCCTCCCAGCAGAACACACACACACACAGTTCCTCCCAGCACTGGTGTTACTGAAGAACACACACACACACACACACACACACACACACACACACACACACACACACACACCACAGTTCCTCCCAGCAGAACACACACACACACACACACACACAGTTCCTCCCAGCAGAACACACACACACACACACACACACACACACACACACACACACACAGTTCCTCCCAGCAGAACACACACACACACACACACACACACACACACACACACACACACACAGTTCCTCCCAGCAGAACACACACACACACACACACACAGTTCCTCCCAGCAGAACACACACACACACACACACACACAGTTCCTCCCAGCAGAACACACACTCTTCTGTAGCTCTATACTCTCAGGTCTGGAACAGGACACAGCTTTACTGCAGCATGGGTTAACAACATTGGTTTGAAGAGTAGACAAGTTGTTTATTAATTTCTACCTATTATGGATAGTTATTCATCTCTTTGAGATTTGACATCTCGTCCATAAACCCTGAAATATATGTGTTCTAAGACCAGACTGTCTGTAATACCTTTAATCTGTGTGTATCTCCACACAGAGTCTCTCTTCTGTTCATGTTCAGTGGAAACCCCCCCACAGCTTCTATAACAGCAGCAGGTGCACACACACACTCACACACACACACACACACACACCACACACACACCACACACACACAACACACAACACACACACACACACACACAACACACACACACACACACACACAGACACACACACACACTCTCACACACACAACACACACACACACACACACACACACACACACCCACAGACACACAGACACACACACACACTCTCAGACATACACACACACACACACACACACACACACACACACACAGACACACACACACACACACACACACTCAGCAGTAACTCACCTGCGGACACTCCAGTCAGAAGCACGAGACACACTCCGAAGCAGCGAAACGCCGCCATGACCGCACAGCTGCGTCGAGAACACAGGAAGTGGAGCGGCAGTCACGCGGAAGTGATGTCCCGAAACTACAGCGAAGTCACAAGTCATGCCACTCATAGACATAAATACCAGACGCCTCATTGGTCGCTTTGAGCCGTTGCTATGATACGTCACCGCGTCCGCCATGTTTGTGCGGGCAAGACTGCATTAAAATGAATGGAAGTAAACGGGAGCTGCGGTTTATTCTGGATAAAAACATAACGTTCACATTTATCAACCGATTCCAGAGGTTTGTGATCTACATGCAGCTAAAAATAACTCTGCCTCCAGCTATTTAGTTAGGTTTGGAAAATTATTAATTTTCGTAAGAAATTGTGAAAGCTTGTTGATTTCGTTTATTTTTTCGGTTTACAATTCTGATGTTAATGAAGTATAACTGTGACATGTACATGTAATTCGATTGTACATTAAATGAAATTAAGTTTCATTGCTTTCTCTGTTCAACCCCAACATTTGATGTTTTCTTGTGCTTCAGAAGCTGTTTTTATACAGTCTGTGGTCAGAACACAGCTCCTTCTTTCAAATACTGGGAGAAAAGTATGAAGTATAACACACACACACACACACACACACACACACACACACACATAATAATAAAACTCCTCTGAATCGATCTCAGCTCCAGATACAGTGTTCAGTTCTATCTTTCTCAGAGGATAGAGGGGTTTAGTTGTGAAGACTAAAGACTAATTCTACACCGCTTCCCTCAAGATTGTCCTAGATTCTATTCAATTAATGAGTACAATCATGTAAACAATTTGACAATGCTTGACATTTTGCTCAACAATTACACACACCCAGGCAGAACACACTAATTCTGAAACAGTGGTTTATTTATTTATCTATGTGTGTTAACACATATGAATGTTTAGTGTGAGTGTGTACAACACCACGTCAAAGTGTAGTTATGATTATCACAGACCAGAATATGAGATGATCCCCCTCGAAAACACTGTCTATTAATCAAACTTAATAATCATTATTACAACATCAAGAGCAATCCCAGCAGGCACCGGACGTCAATATAACGTCAGATTGACGTTGGACCACTACGTCAGAAAGACGTTGCATTTTGGTTGAAAATGAAAATCTGGTTGACGTCATAACCAAATGTCAGTCTGACGTCCATCTCCAACGTTGATCAGACGTTGCATTTTGGTTGAAAATGAAAATCTGGTTGACGTCAGAACCAAACGTCAATCTGACGTCAATCTCAACGTTGGTAAGACGTTGCATTTTGGTTGAAAAATGAAAATCTGGTTGACGTCAGAACCAAACGTCATACTGACGTCAATCTCAAAGCGTTGGTAAGACGTTGCATTTTGGTTGAAAATGAAAATCTAGTTGACGTCATAACCAAACGTCAGACTGACGTCAATCTCCAACGTTGGTAAGACGTTGCATTTTGGTTGAAAATGAAAAATCTGGTTGACGTCATAACCAAACGTCAGACTGACGTCAATCTCCAACGTTGGTAAGACGTTGCATTTTGGTTGAATATGAAAATCTGGTTGACGTCATAACCAAACGTCAGACTGACGTCAATCTCCAACGTTGGTAAGACGTTGCATTTTGGTTGAAAATGAAAATCTGGTTGACGTCAGAACCCAACGTCAGACTGACGTCAATCTCCAACGTTGGTAAGACGTTGCATTTTGGTTGAATATGAAAATCTGGTTGACGTCATAACCAAACGTCATACTGACGTCAATCTCCAACGCTGGTAAGACGTTGCATTTTGGTTGAAAATGAAAATCTGGTTGACGTCATAACCAAACGTCAGACTGACGTCAATCTCCAACGTTGGTAAGACGTTGCATTTTGGTTGAAAATGAAAATCTGGTTGACGTCATAACCAAAACGTCAGACTGACGTCAATCTCCAACGTTGGTAAGACGTTGCATTTTGGTTGAATATGAAAATCAGGTTGACGTCATAATCAAACTTCAGACTGACGTCAATCTCCAACGTTGGTAAGACGTTGCATTTTGGTTGAAAATGAAAATCTGGTTGACGTCAGAACCAAACGTCATACTGACGTCAATCTCCAACGTTGGTAAGACGTTGCATTTTGGTTGAATATGAAAATCTGGTTGACGTCATAACCAAACGTCATACTGACGTCAATCTCCAACGTTGGTAAGACGTTGCATTTTGGTTGAAAATGAAAATCTGGTTGACGTCATAACCAAACGTCAGACTGACGTCAATCTCCAACGTTGGTAAGACGTTGCATTTTGGTTGAAAATGAAAATCTGGTTGACGTCATAACCAAACGTCAGACTGACGTCAATCTCCAACGTTAAAAAGACGTTGCATTTTGGTTGAAAATGAAAATCTGGTTGACGTCATAACCAAACGTCAAACTGACGTCAATCTCCAACGTTGGTAAGACGTTGCATTTTGGTTTAAAATTAAAATCTGGTAGACGTCATAACCAAACGTCAGACTGACGTCAATCTCCAACGTTGGTAAGACGTTGCATTTTGGTTGAAAATGAAAATCTGGTTGACGTCATAACCAAACGTCAGACTGACGTCAATCTCCAACGTTGGTAAGACGTTGCATTTTGGTTGAAAATGAAAATCTGGTTGACGTCATAACCAAACGTCAGACTGACGTCAATCTCCAACGTTGGTAAGACGTTGAATTTGGGTTGAATATGAAAATCTGGTTGACGTCATAACCAAACGTCAGATTGACGTCAATCTCCAACGTTGGTAAGACGTTGCATTTTGGTTGAAAATGAAAATCTGGTTGACGTCATAACCAAACGTCAGACTGACGTCAATCTCCAACGTTGGTAAGACGTTGCATTTTGGTTGAAAATGAAAATCTGGTTAACGTCAAAACCAAACGTCATACTGACATCAATCTCCAACGTTGGTAAGACGTTGCATTTTGGTTGAAAATGAAAATCTGGTTGACGTCATAACCCAACGTCAGACTGACGTCAATCTCCAACGTTGGTAAGACGTTGCATTTTGGTTGAAAATGAAAATCTGGTTGACGTCATAACCAAACGTCAGACTGACGTCAATCTCCAACGTTGGTAAGACGTTGCATTTTGGTTGAAAATGAAAATCTGGTTGACGTCATAACCAAACGTCAGACTGACGTCAATCTCCAACGTTGGTAAGACGTTGCATTTTGGTTGAAAATGAAAATCTGGTTGATGTCAGAACCCAACGTCAGACTGACGTCAATCTGCTACGTCCAACATATGTTGCATTTTGGTTGAAAATTTTAATCGGGTTGATGTCAGAACCCAACGTCAGACTAACATCAATCTCCTACATCGGAGAGATTGCGCTTTGATGGAAAATAAAATCAAAATCGGTATCTGTCAAAAACCAACAACAAATTGTCAAGCTGTCAAATTCCAACTTTAAAGAAAGATATACATTCAGAGAGAAAAAAAAAAAACAACAAAAAAAAACCATACCAAGAACCTCTAACAATAAGATCAGAGAGAGATCAAGATCCAATGTGAGACTACACCAAATTATTAAATTTTAAGACATTAGCAAAGAGAATAGTTTAACTTAATTTGAAAATGGAATTTACAAATGTTTGGTGGTTTTATCAGAAAAATGACAAAGAGATGAACTGGATTATAACAAATATGATTTATTTATTTGTTTTATTATTAACATTATTGGAACAGAACATTTTCAAAATAATTTAATTTTAACACCAACCTTATTGGAACTGAATATTTTTCAAAACATATTAACATCAGTTTTATTCACAGCTTTTTTTCCTGCCACCTCCACCCGCCCTGTCTGGGGCATATTTTAAACAAAAGGCGATGGCCGCTGCAATGTTTGCCTCCGTCTCTTTAGATGTTTTCTGGACACTCTCTGTAAGAAATATTAGAAAATGAAAATTCATAAGAAATATGGGATATGACGCACTACAGTAAACATTGAATTTAAGCATTAACTACTTCTATGCCTTCCACAGAGTATATTTAGACCACATAAATTATTGATTGGCTTTAAATCAGTTTCTGAGAAAACAAAAAATATCTACCTTAGCTTTAAGAGCCATGCATATTTAACATTCCTGAATGTACATGTAAGTTATCAACATATCAGTATGGATGCAAAAACAATTGTTAGAGTTCTGAACAATAAAGATCTCAAACAGAAAGGTAGGCTGGCAACAGGAATGACCTGCCAATTAACAAATAGCGTATATATGAACGTTTGTGTGATTTCTGTGCGACAGATGAGTAACTCTGAAAAATTGTTTAGACAAGCCCACAGAGTTACCGCAGTTTCACTAGAAAACAATAAAAACAGTACGCTAAAACAGTGCAGTGTTGATCACAGCTGACTACAATATGTGGTTACTGGTTTCACAGTGATGCGACACTAATATTTTTATTATTTATTTATTTATTTATTAATTTTTACCTGTGACAACAGTGTACAGATTGAGCTTGGTGAAAGCAAGCTTCCCCTTCCCCCCCTTCATATTGAAACGGGCCATGACCTCGTTTGTCATCAACCTGTGGATACAAGAGTAATGGCCAAATAATTAATTATACATGAGTAGGGTGACCATAGGCGCCATTCATACGGGACACGTCCCGGCCAGGATTTTAATATTGCCTAAAACATCCAAAGCAGTTTGACCAATAACACGCAGGTATTATACATAATCGACCAATCGTGGGGCTGCGCATGAGAAGGTGAGATCTACAGGGAACAATCAAAGCGATGCAAATATGCACACGTGTTTGTTCGTTCGTTTGACTTGAAACGTCACTGCCCAAAAAAAAAAAAAAAAGAGAGCAAAGGTGCGAGAGCGATCCAAAAGCATAAGGAGCCGTCTGCTCTGCTCTCTAGCTCTCATGAATGTCGCACAACGATCGACCTGCAAACAGCCAAAACCTGGATATTTTAGGCAATATTAAAATCCTGGACGGGACGTGTCCCGTATGAACGGCGCATATGGTCACCCTATACATGAGACATTATGAGGCAGTTGTTAATGTTTGTGTAAGGTTCATCATATCTAGTATAATGCAGATATTATACAGGTCCTCCAGTTGGTAATAGATTAAAAGTCATGGGCTCACCCAAACTGGCAGGTTTTTATCTTATTGCAGAACAACTGATATTGTGCAATTTCAAAATGTAAAACCAGCACCATTTCAACAACTTGGCCTGGAGTTAATGCTAGAAGTCAGTAAGGATGTGAACATATAGAAAAATCTCTAAACATTTAATTAGGTTTGTTATATATACACAAATAGAGAAGTAAAACAAAAAAGGCAAACTAACAACAATCAGGTGAGCAATATATGGCTATTAGATGGTACCAAAAGCAATGTGTTGGGATATATTTTACACTATGAATTCTGTTATATTACCAGTCTTCAATAATTGTATAAGGAGTTGGCAACATAAGCACATATTTGCAAACAGGGCTTGACATTAATACAGCGTTGTTCTGTATGTAAGCATTCTGAATCACGTTCTGTATTAAATCAATATAAGCAGTGTTTGTCCCAAATTATAGCCTTTTACAACTGTAAGTTATTTTTTTTAAATTAACTTGAGCTTAAAATCATTTAATGAATTTGAATCAGCTTTGCATATTTGACAAATGTGCTCAAAATAGCAGATTAGGAAAAGAGGTAGGGAAAAAATAAATGTGAAAAGTTGTGTGTGCAACTGTTATGGTTGCTATGTAACATGCCAGAGAGATGGTCAAGGTGGATAGGTCCAATAGATTCAACAAAGAATGAAATTTGAATCAACATCAATGGATAATATGGATGGATTATTTAATAAATGTTTATCTGAGCAGATGATCATCTCACATCAGGTCTTGTAGTTTCTTTTTCACTTGCAGCATGCAGAACAGTATACTGACAAGTATGGGTGGGCGGTATGACCAAAATTATTTTTCACAGTATGAGTAATTTTATTTCACGGTAACGATATACATTACAGTATAGTTATTAAGTAGGCTTTTCTTTTTCTTTTTTTTTTTTTTTTAAAGCTTATTACATAATGTGGAGATTAGTTAATTGAAAATTTATCTGAGAAATAACCCCCAAAACAAAATTTTATGCAATTATAATGTTAAATGAGAAAAGCACCAAACATACATTACAAAAAGTAGTTTTAGAAATATACTTTATAGTTTGATTACCATCATTCTTCAATATATATATTTTTTTGTGTGAACTTTATTTTGATACCTTAATTATATATTTTTTTGAAGACATAGTACTCCATAATAAACTAGAACTGCCACAAGGTGGTGGTAAATGCCTTATTGCGCAAGTCACTCAGTCCTTCATTCATTCCTTTATTCAATTATTTCAAACGGCTGATTCATTCAGGAATGAAGTAATTACTCTTATTTGACCAGTTAATCACTAGTTCAGTTGATTCGAACAAAACAGATTCATTTAGAAACTAAACAGCATTGTATGTTTGAAAATATAAGAATTTTTTCCTGCTCAGGATTTCTTTGTGGGTCCTCCTCATCTGCTCCTTCACCTTTCTTCATGTTTCTTTAATAAACTCACAGTATGTGAGTTAACCACACCCACTTATTTACATGTTGTGGTATACATGTTATGGTGGACATGTTATACTATGATTACCTCATACCACTCAGCCATACTGACAAGAAAATTATTTGGACATAATGCAGACCTGTATCATTTTCCTGTCATAGACTAGTTTGGCATTTGGCCAAACATAACGTGCTTTTCCAAATTAAATCATGAATGACTGACAAGCAAAGTCTGCAGTATCAGGTACTCAGTTTTTATTCATTCTCAGCATTGAGAAACTAGCCTACATGTGTTACATTACAGTGTTGACAACTAAAGTATCTAATTATGTTACGTTTATTTTTTATGAAAAGTAGAATGTTAGTTATGGATTAAAAGTAGCTACCGTTGGCTCATAAGAGTCAAATATAAATTATAACTGTAAAATAAAAAGTACCAGGTTTAAATTTTGTTATAGATAGATAGATCCAGAGTGTTTTTTGCTACTATCAAATTCAATGTGGACCAGCAACTGTTTGGCTACATTCTTCAAAATATCTTATTTTGTGTTCAGCACAAGAAAGAAATTAATACAGGTTTAGGACAACGTGACAGTGAGTAAAAAATGACAGAAATTACAATTTTAGAGTGATCTATCCCTTGACAGTAATGACAGAAGGCTGCATGTTTAATAGACCTACTGTCCCTTTAAGACATGCATGCATCTAATATACAGGCATATATACGTTTTTCTCTCAACGGTTTACTTCCATTTTAGACCTAACAAACTTGAGTCTACATGTAAACCTTGTGTTTTGACAGTATTAGTGCAAAAGATAAATTAGTTCAATAATCAGGCGCTGTTCGACAGTCTTTAACGTGCGCGATTTGGGTGAATGTGGCACTCAGAAAAAGCACAGGTCAGACCAGCGCACGAATGAAACATTTAAAAGCACATGCAAATAATGAGAGAGTAACTCCTGTGAGAGTAACTCTACCGCTGAGTCAACACTGATGTGAATGCATGTGGTGTTGTATAGTATACGACGGAGGTGCCAGAACTGCAGCTGATTGAATGTGCACTGTAGCACGATACAACGACATTTCTTCAAAAGCAGATCGTGGAGACATTTTTTATCGTCCACGATCAAAAATCATCATATAGCACACCCCTGATAGATAGATAGATAGATATAAAACTGTCAAGCAGTGTTTCCTCCATAACACTTGATAAAAGATAGTTAACTTCAACTTTTCTGACAATATCAAGTGTCAGATGTAATAAGACATGATTCTGCTGAGGACTGCTAATATAACAACTTACTTCTCCATGACCCTCTTGACATTGTCCTTCAGGTGCATCCCTCCAACACTGGACAAGCTATCAATCTGAAATCATAGGTAAAGTATTTTAGTTTAACCACAAAAAAGGTTAACAGTGTTCAGTACTGTATGTCTCAACACATCACATTATAAAAATTACGGTATGCAGATATTGTCATGGTTTCCTTCTGTGGCAAAACGAGGAACAAGGAGACGAGGGTAAAACTCAAAGAAACAGTCTTTAATCTTCTCAAATGGAGTAACACAAGCAGTGTTGCCAACTGCTTTCAATTGAAAGTAGCTAAAACTGGTAGCTAAATGTCACTAGATGACATCATAATGGTAAATTCACTGATCTTTATAAAGATGAATATAGATTAATGGGCAAGATAAAAACTTAAATAAGGTTTGTTCAAGAAGTTGCTATATTTGTCCCTAAACATTTGAGAAAAAAAAAAAATCTCAAAAGGGGTTGAGAAGTAGCTAAATAGGCAACACTGAACACAAGACAGGCAGAGAAACACAACATCGACATTTAACACCAGACGCTGGACAGTGGAAACACAAGTTTTAAATAACAAACTAAACGAGGTTATTAATCAAACACCGGTGGAACTGAATTAACTAAATGAGGACTTAACGGGAAAAGGAAAACCAAATACGGGCATAAGGGAACAAGAGGGAGAACTAAGTCATGGGGAGCACAAAGACAGAAAACACACACAGACAGTCCTAAGGCATGACAGATATGAAAAGGTATAATCTTACCAGTCTCAGCTTCTCATCCAAGCAGTTGAGGGATTTATCAAGGATGTTAAGTTCCTCAACAGTTGAGGACTGGGCAGGAATCTTTGAGACAGTATGCATTTCTGCATCCCCCACACTTTTCTTTAATGTGCGGATGTCTTCACGGATTTCAACAAGCATCTCCATTACTTTTCTCTGGAATTCTAAGACACAGAAGCCAATGATAATCATAATAAGAAACATTATCAATGCACAATTTCACCACTACAATTACAACAATCTACAAATTTAGTTCACCTTTTCTTTTAAGTCTGAAATGCAATCATTATCTGGATGTTATAATATCACATAAGTGTCTGTGCTGATGGCCTAGTGAGGTTAGTTTACTATGATAATTTTATTCCATACTCAGTGAACAAATCTAAGCATTCAGCAGATAAGCCTACGAACAACAGAATTAGTGCCTCATACAGCTGGCATGTGTGCATATTGGGGAGTGAGGTGAAGGAGATTTCCCCCAAAACAAAACAAATGGCGCCGCCTCTACTACCCTGACTCCTGAAAAACTTTTTCATTCCGCGTTGCTCTATCAACCTCTAGGTGGATCCGCTCCTCTGTTATCAAAGAGATGACAGTCAGTACTTCCTCACCAGACCATGAAATAGCCATTTTTTGGTTGTTTAAAAAAGGTGTGCTCATTCAAAACATTTGCGTTCTATCCTTCGCTGGCTGTGCAGATTTAAATCTAGCGGGTATGTGACTCGTGTCGCAAGTTCAATAGCTGACGATTTTCTCCGGCCAATCAGTGATCAGCAGAGTTTACACGTCATGTTTTGGTAATGGTACGGTTCGCTTGGAACCTCAGCCAAGGTGGTACTTAAAAAAGTAGCAGGTAACAGGTACTGTACCCAGTGGAAAACCCCCCAAAAGTGAACCGTACCATGCAGTGGAAAAGCACCAAAAGTGTCTATTTCAGCTTGGCTATTTTAAGAGTTGAAATTCTCAGGAGCCATGATGGAAACAACTAATTAAGTGGTATCGACTAGGGCCCTATGAAATCTGTGATGTGGATAATGAAACATTAAGCTGAAAACCTTGTTTTCACCTGTATTTAGCGATGACCACTTGTGATCTGTTGTGTTGATTTAAATCCTGTCCCAGAGAACGATGGATGCACTTGATCCAAATGATTGATCATGGTGCTTGTTGTTGTTGTATCATATTTTAATACACACAATGTTTGAAATTAACATGATATCCTTTTGAAATAACACGATCACAAACAAAATTTTTGCATGCTCTCTTCATTTTTTTCTCGCATCAGCCATATGTGTTTTGGTGTAAGCTGCACATGTGTCTTAAATTATGCATGTTATGATGACCGTGCTTAATCGAATAAGGTCTATTGATGAAAAGATTATATTTACATTTACATTTACATTTAATCATTTAGCAGATGCTTTTATCCAAAGCGACTTACAAATGAGGACAATGGAAGCAATCAAAAACAACAAAAGAGCAATGATATATAAGTGCTATAACAAGTCTCAGTTAGCTTAAACGCAGTATACATAGCAAGGGCTTTTAAATAATATAATAAATAAAAAGAAAACAGATAGAATAGAAAAAGAATAGAGCAAGCTAATGTTAGAGGTCTTTTTTATAATTGTATAATAAATGAAAAGAAAATAGATAGAATACAAAAAGATTAGAAAGGTAGTAAGTTATTTATTTTTATTTTTTTAAATAGAATTAGAATAGTGAGTGCAAAAGTTAGAGGGTCAAATAAAGATGGAAGAGATGTGTTTTTAGCCGATTCTTGAAGATGGCTAAGGACTCAGCTGCTCGGATTGAGTTGGGCAGGTCACTCCACCAGGAGGGAACATTTAATTTAAAGTCCGTAAAAGTGACTTTGTGCTTCTTTGGGATGGCACAATCAAGTGACGTTCACTTGCAGAACGCAAGCTTCTAGAGGCACATAAGTCTGAAGTAATGAATTTAGGTAAAGGGGTGCAGAGCCAGTGGTGGTTTTGTATGTAAACATCAATGCCTTGAATTTTATGCGAGCAGCTATTGGTAGCCAGTGCAAATTGATAAACAGAGGTGTGATGTGTATTCTTTTTGGCTCATTAAAAATTAATATTGCTGCCGCGTTCTGGATTAATTGTAAAGGTTTGATAGAACTGGCTGGAAGACCTGCCAAGAGAGCGTTGCAATAGTCCAGCCTGGACAGAACAAGAGCTTGAACAAGGAGTTGTGCAGCATGTTCTGAAAGAAAGGGCCTGATCTTCTTAATCTTGAATAAAGCAAATCTGCAGGACCGGACAGTTTTAGCAATGTGGTCTGAGAAAGTTAGCTGATCATCAATCATAACTCCAAGGTTTCTGGCTGTTTTCGAAGGAGTTATGGTAATTAATTATATTCAATTAATTGATTGTCAAATAATCATTGAAATCCTTAAAACAGAACGGAAGAAAAAAACATTTTGTAGGCCCCTAAAAATATTTATTAAACTTTTAATAAATTGATGTTAATTTCTATGTTTGATAATAAAGTTTCAGGATTTTTTAGGGCTGAATTTATTAGGGCTGCTTTTTGATTAATAAAACCATTATTTAGGAGTCCATAAAATTATAACCAAAAAAAAAAAAAGTAATCCAAAAAAAAAAAAAAAAAAACAATTTGGGAAAAAATAAAACATATTTCAAAGGGCCAAAATTGACCAACAACATTTCTGTCGAGCAGCAGAAAACATAAGTGCAGCACCATGCCTGTATACTAGCCGGCATAAACTGAGCATGTATTTGATCAAACTGTCCTTGACTGATTTTAATTTTGAAATGGATCATAATCGTACACTTGTGTAATGCAAGTAAGGAGACTCTTGTCAGAAGAGTAACTATAATGTGATTACTGAAAATTAAATTGTACCCCTAACATTATCATATGGACAACATGCCCTTAAGTAAATATACAATACTAGGGCTGGGCGATATGGCTGAAAACTGTATCACGATATAAGTGTTTCATATCGGTCGATATCGATAATTATTGATATTTTTATGACCTATTTAAAATAAGGACCAGGAGAAAAATATATTACATTTAAACATTTTTATTTTAAACTTAAAGGATTAGTTCACCTCAAAATGAAAATGTCCTAATAATTTACTCACCCCAATGCCATCCAAAATGAAAATTTCCTAATCATTTACGCACCCCAATGCCATCCAAGATATCCATGTCTTTCTTTCTTCAGTGGAAAAGAAATTAAGTTTTTTGTGGAAACAATAGCAACTGAGTTGGTTGCCATTGAAGTCCATTATATGAAGAAAAAAATCCTGAAATGTTTTCCTCAAAAAACTTAATTTCTTTTCCACTGAAGAAAGAAAGACATGGATATCTTGGATGGCATTGGGGTGCGTAAATGATTAGGAAATTTTCATTTTGGGGTGAATTAATCCTTTAACCTTCCTCTGATTCATAGGTGTGATTGGACAAAAAAGCTGGAAAACATAAGGCGCAGACAGCACGTGTGATTATCCGGTAGTTAGGACATCGCACAAGATTTGTGTCAACACAGAAAACATTTCATCACTGGATAGGTTTTGTTTGAATGTGCTGAACGCTTTTCAGAGAAGATAAGGCACGTTATTTTAGTACAATTCTCACCCAGCGGTAATTCAGGAAAAAAAAATCTCTGATTGCTTAATGTGAAACTTCGGTCTTCCGACCAATCATCGTGTCAATTCTCAATTGATTTTGATGGTAATATCAATTTTGATTAATATGCGTAAGGGAGGGAGGGAGGGAGGGAGGGAGAGCAAGTGTGCACGCGAGGCCGGAGGAGGGTCTCTCTCTCTCTCTCTCTGCCTGTTCTCTCAGTAACATGCGCGGGCGCCTGTCAGAATTGGCGCAGCAGTCAGTCATCTTATCTACATCACTCACCGAACAAATAAGGCTTTCCACTTATCACTCCACGGCGGTTCTGTTACTGAAGAATCCAACACGAGACAACGATATGGCGCAACCAAACTGTTTCATGATTGGCTGGTAGCGTGTCACTTCCTACGTTGCTAGGTTACCAGAGAGCGAGTGCCTTTGTTCATGCAACCAAACTTGCTTCGCAACCTCTTGTTTCTTCCGACGAAGAAAAAAAAAATATCGAAAACGTTTTATCGAACGCATTTTTTATTGACATCGATTACATGTCTATCGCGATACATATCATTATCGTTTTATCGCCCAGCCCTAACTATACTTACTTGCTTCTTGCATTGGGTATGGGGAGCGTTTTTCATCTTGTTTGGAGCTGCTGGACTGTCGATCAACAGGTGACCCAGATTGTCTGATTTCTTGTGAAGACGGTTCTCCATCAGAATGTTGTCTGGTCTGGTTTTTTGATGTGGCCTCCTTAGTTTGCACAGGGGCTACAAGAATCAGAAAGTAAGTTTACATGTTAAGACAAATGCTTCAGCTAACTTCAGGTAATTTTTTTGGATAAATCATTTATCTAATTGATTAATAATAATTAATAATGAGACAAGTACGAGTTTCTTAAAACTCTGAATATGTGCAAGTCTGACCCTTCAAGTCTTTACTTTAGCAAGAACTGTGGTGGTATTCTTTTCTAAAATTAAGTAAATATAGACCTGCAAACAACAACGTCTTGGAGAACATACAGCTTTTTCTCATCAAAGGGAAGGAGCTGATGGGTCAAAATTACTCAATACACAATATTTCACTATGGGTATGAACAGGGCTCCAAACAAAAAAATCGAGTAAGGAGCCATTGGCTCCTATAAGAAAAAAACTTAGGAGCCAAATAATTTTTTTAGGTGCCACAGAATAAACGTGTTTTATTTATTTTACGATTATTATTATTTTATTTATTTACATTTCAACATTTCAATCATACTGTCAAGTGTTTATGTCTCATCTTTTCTTGACTTTATCAGCATTTTAATCCATCTTGTAGATGACCTGGGAACTAAGGTTCACTTAAAGTGGGAACTAAATGTCTTTTCCAGCTTGAAATCTACAGTCACAAAGAATTGTTCATTACACAGAATCTGTACCAGTATCATGGAGCATAAGCATCACTTGGCCACTGAGTGTAGCTTGGGCTCCTCCTACACGAGACATTTCAGTAAGTTGTACTGTAGGATCTCTTATAAAATAGCCTACCTTTTGACGTTAATTCATGTTATCAGACTGTGTGCGGCAGCACTGATGTGCGACAGAGATGAGGACTGTCTGAAACTCTCTTTCTCCACTAAAACTTTGATGCGCATCGTCTCAGTTTAATACGTGAACATAACAAAAGATTTGATCGCAAAACAATTAGGAAAAAAGGCATTACATTCAAATTTTTAATAAAACTCGGGCAATAACACTCGGGCTGATTCTGGCTGAAATGCGTCTCTGTCGGTTCAGTCTCGGCATCGGTGAGAAGGTAATGGACCAGAGCCACACCGACTCTACAAAACACTTCTGGATGACAGACGGCTTTTTCTCAATGGGCCGATCTCGGCTGAAAGCTGTTGTACACGCGGCAGCTCCACACTCGGTGTAGTTGTGTGTATTAACCTTCGGTCCGAGTTCGTTTTATCACAGACGGGGCGCTGCTAGAATGAAGCAAATCATCCGCCTCAGAAAACTTTTTTTAGCGGTTAAATCCTGAGGAGCTTTCGGCAGGTAGTCGCCAGTGGCGACCTCAGCAAAAACGTCACTCGCAAATTAATATTTATGGTCGCAAATGCGACTGTTTTAGTCGCAGTTTGGAGCCCTGAATCACTTTCAAACAAAATATTTCTGAAATTGAATTTAGGACTTAAATAAGGACCTGAAGAAACCTTTTTGGTCTAAGATTAGACTGAGGTTGGAAGTAAGAGGATTGCCAACCCTGTGCTGTTGAAGTCTGCTTTTTTTGAAGTGGCAATGGAGAGCCAGAGCTTGATCCCCTGGATGAAACAGAAGATGTAGAGCTTGCATTGGAGAGCTTGCACACCTTCCTTGGAGCAACAGGAAGTTCTAGCTCTGCTGACAAAATATTTTACTGCTTATTTAATGTAATGTAATAAACTTTTAAAGCAAAGATAATGCATAAGAAAGATAAAAAGATCATCTTTTTTGACTTTTTTTTTTTTTTTTTTGCTGCCCCCCATACTCTTTTGATAAGTATTTACCCTGTTACATGAAAAAAATTAAAAAATAGAAATACTAACCTTCATTACTGTTAGGAAGCTGACGATTTCCAAGGTTATCTTCTTCTTCGAATTGTGGATCAGTGTCACAACTATGATCTGATTCAAGAGACAGATATAAACAGAAATTGTGTTCAAGCAAGAAAAAAATATACATTTTCAGTGATTGTGACTGCTAACATGGTGCGTGATAGGAAGGAAAGTTGTGGGAATGTATAGTTATGTACGCTTCCTTTCTACTGCTAAATTTCCATCATCCCTTACTCTCCTACCAGAAAGAACATTGGAGGAAGCAAGTGGTGGAAAAGTAGAAAAGTTAATAACAGAATAAAGAGAAAAAAAAAACAGAAATATTCCAGTCAGGTATGCAGGGACATATGGAGCACTTTCAGTTAAACTGATAATTTTAAATGGACAAATTGAAACCATATCAGCTTTTGCAAAAGTTTGAAACAAAAAATCTGAACTTTACATGCTTATGGCCATCTTTACACTTTAGGTATACAAGGACCACAAAAGATGTGTTAAATAACTTTGAGGCGCACAGCGGTATACTATATATATTCACATCGCTGCCTTTCATTTACATTAACTGCAATGTAAACCTACAGAGCCTGAGCATTTGAGATTGAGGATCATGGGAATCATTTTCAGCCTCCAATTCACAGGCTTTCAAGCAGAAAAAAAAATCAACCAGCAATATAGCATGATGTTTTTCTCAAATTGTAAATGACTGATAACTGCAAAGTAAAAGGCATACCTGTCAAGCAGTCTTCAAATTTCTTCGATATTTTTCTTCTTTTTGCTTCCAGTGAACCTTCTTCAGCTTCTGTACTACTTGTGAGTTCACAGTTGTCACACTCTTTAAAGTAATCTATAAATCAAAAATAATGTAAAGAAAGGCAAAGCAAAAATGTTGTCATTTATTAACATGCACATAATAGATGTAACGTGTAAAGTTACCTACCAGATCTCATCTTCTCTTTCACAAGTGGAAACTTTCTCCAACTATCAGATGGTGGCCGTCGTTCCTTCAAATATCTTGTTGCATTTGCAACATTTGGCCAGTACAATAACATGTTCTTTGGGTCCACCCAGCTGTCCGGCACCGTCCCTTCCTCTTGCCTTGTCTTCTCTTGCCACACTGCCCTTACCCAAGCCATCCTGAAACAAATACTACTGACATAAATAAAAAATAAATTAAAAAAATAAATATAAATAAATATATAGATAAATCAAAATTAATATCAAGTTATAATATTAAGGCACCTATAAAGTAAAACAGTAACTTTATACATTTTAAATAACATATATAAAACAGGGATGTGCACAAGAAGTTAAACCTTTCTGTTATTAATCACAGGTAAAACAAATGTTATATATTTCACAATAAATTTATTACATAAGGAAAACTAATGTAAATTCAAAATGCTTTTTATACAGTAATTATTATTAATTCACACTATATAGTAATTACCCTTTTTTAGTCTTTTCGCTCCATGCTGTGCAATAAAGGCATAAGTACATATCCTGTTTTGAAGGGTAGACAAGCCACTTTACGGTGAATTTCATCAACATCAAGAAGCCTGCGACGTTTCTGGACTCTCTCCATGTTTCTAATATATACAACGTTAATAAGCTTGGAGTCACAAGGCACAGTAAAAAAGCTTTCCATGTTTTTTTGGGAAATGACATCACATAACAAATTGCCATCATCACGTTTTTCTTTAACAAAGGCAAAGTCTTCATTGTGCAAGAGGAAGCATCCATTTCTCTTCTTTTCCGAAACAAAATGCCAACTTTTGTTTGACACCTTGTTTCTGTGGCTTTCTGCCCTCTCTTGTTCACAAAGTCTCTTTGCGACTTGACTGATGGGATTTTTGGCATTTCTCACTAGTTTCTTCAGAATTTGCAGATGATTTTCAAAAGGAAATGCAGATATGTCATTGAGAGAACACATGAAATGTCTAGAGTCATCTGACAGATGTTTCAAGTTATGAACATTATACACCAAAAAAAGTGGTGTGTAAATGTGCTTAGATTTTTCTACAAAATAATCTAAAAGTTGTTTAGCATAGTCCATGTAAGCAGCACGCTTCGTCTCACAGGTGTCCAAAAGGATTGAAACAGCTACTGTTAGGCAGAGAAAGTGTTCGTAAACATCCTTGTGTAACACTTTTTTCCAGAACTACAGGTCCAGTGTACAGAAGGAATTGCCGCAGCTCTGTGGCTTTCCACCGATCTAAATCTGTTAAGGGTCTTGGTTGGCGAGCAAATTCACTAGGTAGCTTTCCAGATAAAGACACAAGAAGAGTTGAAATCTCTCCCACTTTTCTATGTGACAGTCTACATTCAGGTGGTCCTTTTCTTAAGAAGCACAGCAGTCTTCTTACGACTCCAAGACATACAAGATGCATATAATCAAGAGGAAAACCTGTTACACATCTTATTCCCACATTAAGTAAAAGGGATACTCCAACATGATGATTAACATAAAGTCCATTAGAGAAATCTCTATCGGTTCTTAATGGGTAGTCTCCCAGGAGCACGACTCTTTTGTTCTTATACTCTCCCTTAATTGTGCATCTTTCACAACAATCATATCCAGTGTGTCCTTTTATACATTTTAAGAATGCTCGAGCTGGAGCATCACAAACAAAGGCTTTGATGCACACATGGATTTCTTGGCCATTCAGAGTGATAGGCTTTCTCTGTAGTTCTTTGTATTCAGCTAAAAAGTCTTGAAGATAATCATCAACAGAGTTAGGTTTATGTTCACCACAAAAAAAATGGCAACTATAAATGGTTCAAAGTCACTGAAACGACAGATGATTGGCATAACTGGGAATTAGATGACTTGAAAAGAGGAATTCCATCTATGTTCACTAAACAGGTCCACAGAGTTTGAACTTTCTAAATACTTGATGTTCCGATCAAGAATTTTCACAACAGAGCATTCAATGCCAAAGTAGGCATACTGTCCACCACACCTGTCTTCTATCTGGATTTGACGAGGTGTTTTCAATAATGTCCTAGAAACTGCCAAAAATATTTCTGAAATTGAATTTAGGACTTAAATAAGGACCTGAAGAAACCTTTTTGGTCTAAGATTAGACTGAGGTTGGAAGTAAGAGGATTGCCAACCCTGTGCTGTTGAAGTCTGCTTTTTTTGAAGTGGCAATGGAGAGCCAGAGCTTGATCCCCTGGATGAAACAGAAGATGTAGAGCTTGCATTGGAGAGCTTGCACACCTTCCTTGGAGCAACAGGAAGTTCTAGCTCTGCTGACAAAATATTTTTACTGCTTATTTAATGTAATGTAATAAACTTTTAAAGCAAAGATAATGCATAAGAAAGATAAAAAGATCATCTTTTTTGACTTTTTTTTTTTTTGCTGCCCCCCATACTCTTTTGATAAGTATTTACCCTGTTACATGAAAAAAATTAAAAAATAGAAATACTAACCTTCATTACTGTTAGGAAGCTGACGATTTCCAAGGTTATCTTCTTCTTCGAATTGTGGATCAGTGTCACAACTATGATCTGATTCAAGAGACAGATATAAACAGAAATTGTGTTCAAGCAAGAAAAAATATACATTTTCAGTGATTGTGACTGCTAACATGGTGCGTGATAGGAAGGAAAGTTGTGGGAATGTATAGTTATGTACGCTTCCTTTCTACTGCTAAATTTCCATCATCCCTTACTCTCCTACCAGAAAGAACATTGGAGGAAGCAAGTGGTGGAAAAGTAGAAAAGTTAATAACAGAATAAAGAGAAAAAAAAAACAGAAATATTCCAGTCAGGTATGCAGGGACATATGGAGCACTTTCAGTTAAACTGATAATTTTAAATGGACAAATTGAAACCATATCAGCTTTTGCAAAAGTTTGAAACAAAAAATCTGAACTTTACATGCTTATGGCCATCTTTACACTTTAGGTATACAAGGACCACAAAAGATGTGTTAAATAACTTTGAGGCGCACAGCGGTATACTATATATATTCACATCGCTGCCTTTCATTTACATTAACTGCAATGTAAACCTACAGAGCCTGAGCATTTGAGATTGAGGATCATGGGAATCATTTTCAGCCTCCAATTCACAGGCTTTCAAGCAGAAAAAAAAATCAACCATCAATATAGCATGATGTTTTTCTCAAATTGTAAATGACTGATAACTGCAAAGTAAAAGGCATACCTGTCAAGCAGTCTTCAAATTTCTTCGATATTTTTCTTCTTTTTTTGCTTCCAGTGAACCTTCTTCAGCTTCTGTACTACTTGTGAGTTCACAGTTGTCACACTCTTTAAAGTAATCTATAAATCAAAAATAATGTAAAGAAAGGCAAAGCAAAAATGTTGTCATTT
>NC_056580.1:5795392-5811556 GCF_018340385.1 Cyprinus carpio
TGAGTACAACAACAAACACAAAACATGACACGGAGGAAACAATGGATTTCCTACCGTGACAGTACCCCCTCCCCTAGGACGTCACCTGACGTTCCCAGCCTGCTTTACCTGTAGATTGTAATCATCAATAAGGCGGTGATCCAGTATGTCCCGAGCAGGAACCCACCTTCTCTCCTCCGGACCGTAAACCTTCCCAATCCAGCAAGTACTGAAATCCGCGTCCCCTCCGTCTAGAGTCCAGAATACGATTAACCAAATATGTGGTTTCCCCATTAACGATACGAGGCGGGGGGGGAACCGGGGCAGGCGGGTTAAGACGGGAAAAAATCACCGGTTTAATTTTGGACACATGGAACACGGCATGAACCCTCCTGTACGCCGGAGGAAGGCTAAGACGCACTGTTACCGGATTAATGATTTTGGTAACAGAAAACGGGCCAATAAATTTGGGAGCAAGCTTATTCGAAACAGAACGCATCTGAATATTCTGGGTAGAAAGCCACACTCTTTGACCGACAACGTAACGGGGAGGCTTCGACCGGTGGCGATCGGCCTTAGCCTTGGTGCGCGACCTAGCCTGGAGCAGAGCTCTGCGAGCTCTGGTCCAGGTGCGGTGACACCTCTGGACTAGTGCGTGTGCGGAGGGGACCGAAACCTCGGATTCCGTACTGACAAAATTAGGTGGTTGGTACCCTAAACTACACTTAAATGGAGACATGCCCGTAGATGACACTGGTAAAGAGTTGTGTGCGTACTCCACAATTGAGAGTTGCTGACACCAGGACGAAGGATTATTGGAAGCCAAACATCGCAAAACCCTTTCGACATCCTGATTGGCTCGCTCGGTTTGACCATTGCTCTGGGGATGGAACCCGGAAGAAAGACTAACAGTCGCTCCTAACAATTTACAAAATTCTCGCCAAAATTTGGACACAAATTGGGGACCCCTGTCAGAAACCACGTCTGTCGGAAGGCCATGTATACGGAAGACGTGGTCAATGACAGCTACCGCTGTTTCCTTGGCTGATGGTAATTTGGGCAAGGGAATAAAATGAGTCGCCTTCGAGAACCGGTCCACTACGGTTAAAATCACCGTATTGCCCTTAGAGGGCGGTAATGAAATCTAGCGAAATGTGGGACCAGGGTCTCGAAGGGACAGACAGCGGTAAGAGTAACCCATCTGGAGGTCGATTGGAAGTCTTACCAATAGCGCAAACTGAACAAGCCAAGACGAAGTCGTGGACGTCACGAGCCATACCAGGCCACCAAAATCGTTGCTTGACTAGAAACCTAGTTCTACTAACCCCTGGGTGACAAGCAACACTGGAACAATGACCCCACTGGAGAACGTCTGACCGTAACCCCTCCGGCACAAACAATCGGTTCGGTGGGCAACGAGCCGGGTGCGTTACCCCTTCTAAGGCAGTCAACACCTTCGATTCGACCTCCCATCTGAGCGCGGAGATAATGATGGTCCCCGGTAAAATGGGCTCGGGAGTAGCAGTACGATCGGAACGCTCAAAAAGACGGGATAAAGCATCGGGTTTGATGTTTTTGGAACCCGGCCGGTAAGAAAGTGTAAAATCGAAACGACCGAAAAACACATGCCCACCGAGCCTGCCTGGAGTTAAGTCTTTTGGCGGTTTCTAATGTATTCGAGATTCTTATGGTCCGTCCATACAATGAAAGGTACACCCGACCCTTCAAGCCAGTGACGCCATTCTTCCAGTGCAAGTTTGACTGCCAACAACTCTCGATTGCCAATGTCATAATTAACCTCTGCAGGAGATAAACGGTGAGAATAATACGCGCAAGGATGCACCTTTCCGTCTGAGGATGCGCGTTGGGACAACACTGCTCCTACCCCCACCTCTGACGTGTCGACCTCCACTATGAATTGACGTGAGCGATCAGGGGTGACGAGAATGGGAGCTGAAACAAAGCAGCTTTTCAGTTTGGCAAACGCAGCCTCGGCTGCGTTTGACCACCTGAACGTCAAACTAGGGGAGGTCAAGGCGGTCAGAGGAGCAGCTAGTTGGCTGAAATTGCGAATGAAACGCCGGTAAAAATTGGCGAACCCCAGAAATCTCTGCAGGGCCTTGCGAGACTCTGGGGATGGCCAATTTACCACAGCCTTAACCTTCTCAGGATCCATGCGAACACCCTCAGTCGAAATGATGTGTCCTAGAAAAGAAAAAGACTGTGCATGAAAAACGCATTTCTCCGCCTTGACAAACAATCCATTCTCTAGCAACCGCAGAAGCACTCGTCGTACGTGTTGCACGTGTTCCTGGAGAGACGAAGAAAAAAATCAATATGTCATCCAGGTAAACATATATGAACAGACTCGACCATGTCTCGCAACACGTCATTAACGAGTGCTTGGAAGACTGCCGGCGAGTTCGTTAGCCCGAAAGGCATCACGCAAATGGCCTCTAGGGGTGTTAAAGGCAGTCTTCCACTCATCCCCCTCCCTGATGCGGACCAAATGATAAGCATTACGTAAGTCCAATTTAGTGAAAACGGACGCTCCCTGCAACCTCTCAAAAGCTGAAGACATAAGCGGCAAAGGATAGGTATTCTTTACCGTTATGTTGTTCAGCCCTCGGTAGTCAATGCAAGGTCGCAAGGATCCGTCCTTCTTTCCCACAAAAAAGAACCCCGCCCCCCGCTGGAGAAGAAGAAGGGCGGATGAACCCCGTTGCTAGAGAACTGGATATATATTTCTCCATGGCCGCCGTCTCTCGAATAGACAAAGAATATAACTTGCCCTTAGGCGGAGAAGTTCCTGGCAATAACTCAATCGCACAGTCATAGGGACGATGAGGAGGAAGAAGAGAATCAGCCCGAGACTTACTGAACACCTCCTTCAGGTCGTGGTACTCCGCGGGCACGTTAGCCAAATCCACTGCTTCCCCCTGAAACACAGACTCAGAAACATTAACACCAGCAGACAAAAGACAAGACAAAATGACACTCCTCGCTCCAGCTAACCACAGATCCGAGGCGCCAATCGATCCTGGGGTTGTGTTTCTGGAGCCAGGTGTGACCTAGAACAATGGGGGATTGAGGTGAGTCCGTGATGTAAAATGAAATCTCCTCCGTATGGTTGCCAGATGTGATGAGAGAAACCGGTACAGTGGTCTGTGTGATGACTGGCAGTCTGTGTCCGTTGAGTGCAAAAGGTGCAATGGGGTGTTTGAGGGAGGTGGAGAGGAATGTTGAGTTTAGTAGCCAACTTACAGTCCATAAAACTACCCTCTGCCCCAGAATCCAACAAAGCGTGATGATCGAGTGCGTGGGTGGACCACCGTAGACTCACCGGAAGGAGTGTCGATGTAGATGAGGTCTTCCTGGCAGAGATCCCACCCGATAGTAGCCTCCGTTTTTACTATCGGGCTTGGTCTTTTACCGGACAGCGCTGGATGTGATGTTCTTGGCTGCCGCAGTATAAACATAGTCCCAGGGATCTCCGCCTGATCCTCTCCTCCCGGGAGAGCCGAGCTCGCCCCACCTGCATGGGTTCAAGATCTTCCGGTGGGCTGACCGCAACCTCTGAGCGCTGACGCTGAGCCTCCGGTCTGGTCGCGAGAACTGCTCTCCCCCTCCGTCTGGCGGCTTGGTCGAGTCGGTTGTCTACTCTGATGGTGAGGTCCATCAGGCCCATTGAGAGAAGTGGGGAGCTCGACGGCGCGGATCTCCTGTTGGATGCGGGTCAGCCAACCCATGCAGGAAGTGATCCCACTGCGCCTCTTCGTTCCACTTACACTCCGCCGCCAGGGTGCGGAACTCAATAGAATAGTCGGCTACGGACCTGTCTTCCTGACGTAGGTCCGTGAGAAGTCTAGCCGCCTCCCTCCCGGCGACGGAGCGGTCGAAGACCCCGTCTCATCTCCTCCGAAAGGGCGTGGAACGAGGCACAGCAGCTGTCTTGGTTCTCCCACACCGCCGTCCCCCAGAGGGCAGCCCTCCCCGTCAGTAGTGACAAGACGAATGCCACCTTCATTTCCTCGGTGTGGAACGTGCGGGGCTGCAGGGCGAAGTGCAGAGAACAATGAGACAGAAATGATCGACAAAACTTTGGCTCACCCGCATATTTCTCAGGGATGGGGAGGCGTGGTTCAGACTGGGAAATCCCTCCGGAGACGATCGGCGGTGTGGGTGGCGTGGGAGGCGCAGCGGGTGGCGGTTGTTGTTGTCGTTGAGCCTGGAGAGCAAGCTCGGACACCTTCGTCACCATTGCTTGGAAAGCTCGACCCATCTCATCTATCGCCTTGTCTTGGTGATCCATGCGATCAACGGCTCTCTGCAAAAACTCCTCTAGATGAGATGGGGAGCGATCGCCTGCTGCTTCCATGATGGTCAGATCCTACTGTGACGGCTGGTAAAAGAGGAGGAAGCAATTGCAGGCAATCAGAAGAAGTTTATTGAAATCAGAGTCCAGAATGTAGGCAATGGCAACAAAGGTCTACGGTGGCGTGAGAAGAGCTGGATGGATGGTGAAGTCGCAGGTGAAGGTGAAGACGGTCAATGGATGAAACCAGGAACAGACCGGAACACTGACACGAAGACGACAACACGAATACAATCCAGCACACGAACACGGAAGACGGTAAACCAACTAGGCAGTGGAGACATGAATGAGGATCTGACAACAGACAGAGAGATGAGTGAGTATATGTAGCTGAGTGGAGATGAGGATCAGCTGGAGCGAGACAATCAACACACAGGTGACAACAATCAACCAAACGAGCACATGGAGACTACGTGAGTACAACAACAAACACAAAACATGACACGGAGGAAACAATGGATTTCCTACCGTGACAATTACAGGTAAAAGATTATGTTTTATCAGATTTGAAAGATCTGCACTAAAATATATACCAAGATATTTAAATCCTTTTGTGGTCACTTTAAAAGGTTGATAGCTTGATGAGCTTATTCGATGGCCAAGCGGGAAAGCTAAGGATTTTTCGTAGTTTATTTTATATCCTGAAAACTTACTGAAGTTTTCAATCATTTTAGTTAGTAAAGGGATAGATTTGGTAGGATTCTTCAAAAATAGAAGTACATCATCGGCATAAAGTGATATCTTGTGGGAACTGCTCTCTGTTTCAATGCCCTCTATCTCCTCACTCATTCTTATTGATACCGCCAATGGCTCAATAACCAAGTTAAATAAGAGAGGGGACAAAGGGCATCCTTGTTTTGTTCCTCTTTCCAACGAGAATGCCTCAGATGTAGTTCCATTAATCAAAAGAGCTGCCTGAGGATTTGTATACAATAATTTAATCCAGTTAATGAAACTTTCATTAAATGAAAATTCTTTTAAAACTATAAATAAATACTTCCATTCAACACGATCAAAAGCTTTTTCTGCATCCAATGCAATGACCACTGCCTTTTCTTTTTTATATGCTACATACTGTAATATCCCAAGCAGTCGTCTTACATTGGCGCTAGACTGACGCATCTTAATGAAGCCTGTTTGATCGCTAGAGACTAATTTATGTATCACATTATTTAATCACATTGCCAAGACACTTGCTAAAATCTTTGAATCTGTATTTTGAATTGATAATGGTCTATATGATGCAGGATTTTCTGGATCCTTGTGATCTTTTGGTATTAATGAAATAATAGATTGCTGCATTGTCTTTGGCAATTTCTTCTTATAATAAGCATACTGAAACATTCTTGTAAGTAAAGGAGCTAAGATGTCCACAAAGGTTTTGTAGACCTCTGCTGGAAAACCATCTGGACCACATGCTTTTCCATTCTTTAGAGAATTTATTGTCTTTTTCACGTCATCGACTGTAATTTTAGCACCAAGTGACAGATTATCCTGCAAATCAAGTTTAGGTAACTTAAGCTTCTGAAAAAACAAAATCATATCCCTTTCACTATCTGTATTCTCAGATTTGTACAAATCTCCAAAGAATCCTTTAAATATGTTTGTTATTTCCCGTGATGTATACACCAATTTACCACTTTCATCTCTTATTTTGGATATTGCAGACTTACGTTTTTTAATATTAATTAAGCTTGCTAAATATTTTGCAGATCTATGACTATCATATTGTTTATACTTTTGTAAAAATAATTCTCTTTCTGTTTTTTGAATTTCCAATGAATTGAGTGCAGTTTTAGCAGCCATAACCTGATCCCAGCTTTCAACGGAAAGACTATGCTTATGTTTAGTCTCAGCCTCTTGTAATTTTGACTCTAGTCTTTTTTGTTCATAAATAATTTTCCTTTTCTTAGCAACACAGTATGAAATCATCAAGCCTCGAAGATAGGCTTTTGTTGTTTCCCATACATTTGCCGGATCAGTATCATTGTTATCATTAATTTCTAGAAAATGCATTAAATTTGTTTTAGTTTTGTTACAGAAATTAAAATCAGATAATATTGATCTATTACACTGCCATATATTTTTATTCTTACATAAACAAGTAAATGCAACTTCAATTTTAATTGGGGCATGATCCGACAAATGTATATTTCCAATGGTGCTTTGTTTTATTAATTCCAATATTATTTTAGTAACCAGAAAAAAAATCAATTCTTGTATATGTTTTATGAGGATTTGAAAAAAAAAGTATAGTCCTTCTCTCCAGGGTGCATATGTCTCCATACGTCAACTAAATCAACCTCATCAACCATTTGTTGCAGAGCTCGCTGTCTAGGAGTTTGTTTTGCACTAGTGATGGTGGGCCTTTTATCTAAAATATTATTCATTACACAGTGATACAGTGATACTTAAACAGTAAATCAGTCAGTTTAGTAAAGAATGTAGGATCGAGGTCAGGGGCAGCATATACATTTAGTATAGTGACTTTCTCTCCAAATAAAACCCCATGCAACAAAACATAGCAAACTCTTTCATCAATTTCAACATGATTGATATTAATGGGCAATTTTTTATGCACCAGTATCGCCACTGTCAGGAACCAGTCAGGCTCTAATCACCCACACCTGTTCACTATCAACGATCTCATCAAGGCACTATAAAACACTCACCTCGGCCCCAGTTCACCGTCAAGCCTCCAACAGGAATAGACCTCATGATTCTGTCCTCAGCCTGCCGCTCATCCGAAGAAGTTCCACGACGTAATGTATACGTACTTTTGAAAACTAACCTTTGTGTCCCTTTGCTACTGTCTCCAGGATTCCTGAGAAACCTTCATTGCCTGATTCTCCTTCGATCTCTGGTGTCTCGAATGTGCCGGGCAAGTTCGCTGAACATATCTTCTCCTATACCAAAGGAAAGGACGAGCATTAGTTACCCAGGATTGTGTGGCATTGACCTTTCGTCTCCGAACGTACTCACCTGAACCTCACCGCTCACGGAGTGATAGTCACAGAATCCGCACCTGATATCACCTGCTATTCACCTTGCACTAGTATTGTGAAAAATAAACTTGGTGTTGAATTCACTTACCTCTGCCTCATGTACCTATCCTGACAGCCACCCCTCTGCTTTTACTATTAAATGAGGAAGAGTACACATGTCCAATCCAATCTTTTCTAAGTTTGTTCATTTTTGGTCAAATGTGTCTCCTGCAACATTGCAGCTGAAACCTTCTCCTTTCTCAGAAATGTAATTATCCTATTCCGTTTGACTGGATTTTTACACCCTTTAATATTAAATGAACAAAAATTTACTGGTAAAGCCATTACATCATAGGCATAATATGGGCCATAATACCTGACCACACAAGGCTGGTATTAGCCACATTTAAACCTTACCCAGAGTAGTCTTGTCTGCTTTAACTAAGATAAATAAAAAGAAAATCGCTCCTATATTTTTAGTTCATACACAGACATTCATGAAAAAATAAAGATCTACAGAAGGCTGCTTGGCCTCTTTGAGCGACCATTAGAGACGCAATACATGTCAGAGTTATGAAGTCATGGAGGAGGCGCTAGATTTATTCAAGTCATCGAGAAATTTCAGTCTCGAAACGCTTTCGTACTCCCATGAAGTCGACAGAAAGTATAGCGGGAAATATCATTGCATACCTTATTCCAGCAGCGTATAATTTCCATTTTTACCGGAACAAACAGTTGACGCTTCTTCTGCACCGCAGCGCTGAAATCTTGATAGATGAACGCTCTGGTGTCTTTGTAGAGTAGTGTCCCCTTCTCCCGGGCAAGTTTCATCACCTTTGCCTTGTGCAGATATTTCCCGAATTTGGCGATAATCGGCCTTGGTCTTTTTCCAGCAGCAGTAGCAGCAGTAACGTGGGTAGGAATGCGATGCGCTCTCTCGATGTGCAGGTCGCTCCTCTCTTCACCTTCCGATATTCCGAAAATAACCACATTGTTCTGTCGGCTTTTGTTCTCCATATATTCAGCCTTTGCTTCCAGCACTTCCACTCGTTTGGCCAAAACCTGCACCTTACTGTCAGTGCTTTCCAGGTTATTCTCAGCAGCGCTCACACATTTGCACTTCAGTGATCTGTTCATTTAGTGCATTCATCGAACCATTCATTTGCATTATCTGTTGCTCCATTGCTGTGAGTCTCTGCAGAAGTTCATTTTGGTTTAGATTGAGTCTTTCCCACAACGTTTCCATTGTGATCGGATTTTCCCCTGCCATTATTGCAGTGTTTTGCCGTAACAGGTGCGCGCACTTCAGTCTTGATTAATTAGGTCACCAAACTACTTGATTTTATCTTAGTTATCCACAATAAACGCACCAATTTTTAGCTTTATGCAGTGGCCCCTCTTTTATTGGGCCATATCTGCACTCAAGAGTCAAAAGGAGCTTATATTATAAAGTTTAAAGCAGACAAGGGCTGCGCTGCTACACATACACGTCTGCCCTCGAAGCCATCTCTGCCCTATCAAAGTATCACTGCTTTGGTTAGACTTTTGATGACTACAGCGCCACGCAGTGCATTCTCAATAAAGAATTCTGCTGAAGATTAACCAAGAGTCTCCTGGTTTTCACTTCTGAGTTTCCAACAGTTTTGGTGCCGTGACCCGGATAGAGCTTCTCACCTGAGTCCAGATTGAAACTTCAAG
Organism: Cyprinus carpio; assembly: GCF_018340385.1. Classification (NCBI taxonomy): domain Eukaryota; kingdom Metazoa; phylum Chordata; class Actinopteri; order Cypriniformes; family Cyprinidae; genus Cyprinus; species Cyprinus carpio. The sequence continues at coordinate 5,804,429 of NC_056580.1, forward strand.
CTCAACAAAGATCTGACTTCGTTCCAGACTGAATCTTTCTGTACAACCAAGGGTTGGTGAGTGTACCTCTATCCAAAAAAACCTTTAAGACCATTACAAATGTGTTATCCTCTGCACCGTCAGACAAGAGTTAACAGACAGCTGTAGGGTTTGGTTAGCCTCTAAAAAAAATATTTTAGAGATGAACGTAATCCTCTGTTCAGGCAAGGAAGATTAACATTATGTGTTAATATTCGTTATCCTCTGTTTCGGCAGGGAAGAACTGTTATCCTCTATTTCGGCAGGGAAGTTTAGCGTAAAGTTCTAGAAGTTTGTGTTATCCTCTGTTTTGACAGGGAAGAATTGTTTATCCTCTGTTCAGGCAGGGAAGATTAGCATCATGTGCTAATATTTGGTACCCTCTGTTGATCAGAGAAGTTTTAGTGTTTTGATTGTATGGTAACAAAGAAACTCATAAAATGTTTAGGAAGAATGCTAGATTGATCCCCACAACTGAAAAAAGTGGTCTTGCGACTCCTTTGTGGTCAGATAGTGAATTCAGATCACTGTTAGGAGTGCAAATGAACCTAATAGTCACTGAGACATTTAGAAAATAATTAACTCCATCCAGACAAGACTTGGTCTGTAGATGAGTGTAAAAAGGTACTAGGAGCATGTATTCGCAAGAACAACGTGAAAGGCATTATCTGCTGCCACAGAGAATTTGCTTTAGAGCTAGCTACACAACAGTCTCAGCGTAACTCAGAGCTAGAGGAACAGAACAAAGAGCTCCGAGCTAGAGTATCCTCTTTGACTAAGAAATTGAACCACAACAAAGCTGCAGCGAAAACTGATGTGGTAGAAGTTAGTCAGACTGATAACATTTATCCTGACTTACAAGCTTTCTTTGAAACAGATGTAGCCATCCAATCAGTAACTGATGTGCCTGTAGATTCAGTAAAGGTATGTGGCGCTAGGAGGAGATCTCAGGGAATTGAGGGAACTGAAAGTGTTCCTCCCAACCCCTCTGTTGTCCAAGTACAAACTTTTGCCAAAGTTCTAGGACCTAAAGATATAGAGAGACTATCCCAGAGCTTACCCTCAGCACGCACACATTTTTCTGAATTTAGAAGAGCATTAATCAGCAAAATGCGTCTCTACGACATGTTGTTAGCAGAAGTCACACAGCTGATGTCACAAATTCTAACTGAATCTGAATTCAACACTTTTGCTGCTGTTCCTTCTGAACTTCAACATGTGAGTGAATACACTGAAAGATTTTGTCAGTCAGCAGTAACTTACAGTGGAATAGTTGTCTGCCGTCTTCTGGTCACCATGGTATTACCGCCACCATACATCTACTGCAAAATCGCTTCTGGTGGAACACACTCATTAAAGACACCACTTCCTTTGTCCAGAGATGCCAAATCTGTAACATCAACAAGCCACCCAAACAGCTGTCAGCAGGTCTTCTTCAGCCACTTACCGTTCCACAACGACCCTGGTCACACATCGCTATTGACTTCATCACAGATCTCCCAGAATCAGATGGTAATACAGTCATCCTCACCGTAATAGACAGATTCTCCAAAGCCTGCCATCTCATCCCATTACCAAAAACTCCCACTGCCATGCAAACTGCTGAGCTGTTATGTAACTGGGTCTTTCGTTTATATGGGCTACCAGAGGACATCATGTCTAACCGCGGACCTCAGTTCGCATAACGTCTGTAGACGGAATTCTTCAAGGCCCTAGACATTAATGTCAGTGTGACCTCGGGGTACCACCCTCAAGCTAATGGTAAAGTAGAACGACTCAACCAAGGACTAACACGCTTCCTCAGATCCTATTGTAATCAGAACCAGAACGATTGGGCCCGCTTCCTTATGTGCGCTGAGTACACCCAAAATTCCATTCTCAAACCAGCCACTGGCCTGACTCCTTTCAAGTGCATTCTGGGATTCCAGCCTCTGTTGTTTCCTTGGTTTAGTGAGCCTTAAGATGTCCCTGCTGTAAACGACTGGCTCAACCGAAGCGAGGCTACTTGGAACCAGGCACATAATCATCTGCAACATGCAATCCATCGTTAAAAGGATCAAGCAGATCGATGAAGACGTCCCGGTCCAGACTACAGCCCAGGTCAGTGGGTTTGGCTATCCACCCGAGACTTATGCCTCCGTCTTCCATGCAAAAAGCTGAGTCCAAGGTACGTGGGTCCATTTCAAATAACACACCAAATTACACCAGTTTCATTCCGTCTAGCATTGCCCAGTACTTACCGTATTTCTCCCATCTTTCATGTTTCCCTGCTCAAGCCCGCTGCTAGTCCCCATGAGGAGGGAGAGTGGAGGTCCGGTGATCAGGGCCCCCAACCCATTCTGGTAGAGGGTGAGGAGGCATACCAGGTCCGAGAGCTGCTCGATTCCAGATGTCGGGGACGCCTTCTTCAATATCTGGTCGACTGGGAGGGGTACGGCCCAGAGGAACAGTCATGGGTCAATGCTGATGACATTTTCGATCTCAATCTGGTGGAAGAGTTCCACCGCAACCATCCTGAAAAACCGGCCCCTCGACCACATGGTAGACCCCGACATCGTCTGCCTCCTTGCGCCAGGAGTCGCTCGTGGGGGGGGCTCTGTCACGGAGACGAACCCCGTGATTCCCTCCTCTGGCCAGCAGAGGGCTCCATCACCCGAATACTAGCACACACGCATCCATTCACTCACTTACACTGACTCACACTACATTTCCCACAAGCCCCGTCCTTGGACTCTGATTATGCTACAGCTGTAGCTTATTGGACTTCAGTATAAAGCTGCCAGTTTCCTTGTGTTTATCGCGAGGTCTTGTATTTACTACGGTTTACATTTCTGATCCTTGGCTCTGCCTGTACGACCCTGATTATTGTTAATAAAGCCTGCTTATGGATCCCACTTCAAGAGACGTCACATTACAATAACAGGCATGGGTCAAATAATGGCAAACAGGTATACTGAGGGCAAGACACAAGAGCAGTCCAGTGAACGGGCATGGTCGATCTCTGGCAAACAATGTACAAACAAGGTAATCCAAAGGGTTAATCCAAAACATAGGCGATGGTCCAGGCGAGGGGTAAACAGTATACGAACAGAATGAGATGAGATGGGCAATCCAAAGACTGGCAAGATATCCAAAACTACAACTAGACTAAACAGGCTAAATATATCTCTATATAATCCAGGAGGGTGGTGGAGTGGAGGCGGAACAGGGGGAGGGATGGAGGGCCAGGTACACGTGGAAGTGGAGAGACTGGGGACTGAAGCAGAGACGGCAGAGCAGGGCACCCAAGCAGAGCAGAGAAACAGGGTGATGCCGGCAAAGAAGGAAGCCAGGGCAGAGCAGAGAACCAGGGTGGAGCCGGCAAAGCAGGGAGCCAGAGTAGGGCCGGCAGAAAACAGATATTTCCTGAAAAGTTATATCTCTGTTCTGACCACCACGGAGGAGCAGAAGACCACCAGGCAAGAGCAAATGGAGCAGAAGACCACCGTGGAGAAGCAGAAGACCACCAGGCTGGAGGCGATGGGTCAGGAGACCATGGAAGAGACTGGGACCTAGGGAAAGCATAGGACAACACAGAACAGGAAATACAGTGGACGTATTTACTGTGGCCTTGGGAATGACTGACAGGGCTAAAAGTTTAGTGTTTGTCTCCTTGAGAGTGACTGGATAGACAGAGAGTTCAATATTAAATGCATTGACTGGAATAGGACTGGCAGATAGTTCAAAATCAAGGGTATTGACAGAGGCTGAAGCAGACAGTTCAGTGACAGAAACTGGTAATACAGACAGTTCAATATCAGGCTCATTGACTGAGACTGGCAAGACAGATAGCTCAAAGTCAGATTCAACAGCTACATTTAGACCATCATACTGTTCAGGTTTCGATTCCTTGACTGAAGCTGGTTAGACAACTGGTTCTGAACTAGACACACTGTGGAACTCTGAACAGACAGACAACTCCTCAGTATGATCACTAACTGACATTGGCAAAACAGATGATTCAGGTTTGGGTGCATAGACAGTGAGTGAACTAATGTCTCAAAATCACATGTGTTGGCTGAAACTATACAAATTGACAGTTCAGAGTCATTGGGGAAAACTGGACCGGAAGACAATTCATAATTGGACTCATTAACTGGGACTGGTGGAGCAGATTCATTGATGGGAACAGGACTGACAGAAAGTTTGTTTACGGCTTCAGTCAAAAGGCTTCCATAGTCGTTACAGGACAGGAAATGAGTTCACAGATGGCCTCCATAGCTGTGACAGAACAGGCAGAGAGTTCACAGACGGCCTCCATAGCCATTACGGAACAGGCAGAGAGTTCATAGATGGATACCACTGACACCTCTGGAGGTTCTGCAGCAGATGCCGCCACCTCTAGAGGTTCTACAGTAGTAACATCAGAAAAGGGGTAGGATTCATTAACATTCTCCTTATCAGGACAGGTACAGTATTCATCTACGGTTCCTTTGACCGTGACATGACAGGCTGAAAGTGTATTGCTGGACGTCACCACCATACCAGGAGCTGAAGCGAGCCCCGGTGCCTCGGGAGGTACTGCAGCCTCAGCTGCCACCTCTGGAGGTCCTGGAATGAGCACCACCATCTCAGGAGGTTCTGTGGTGGTGTACACAGGCAAACACAGCCAAAAAGTGATCCCCATCATTGGAAGCGCTTCAGACAGGGGAATCAGTTCAGGAACAGGAGGGCTAGAGTGAGTGGGTTAGGGGATACTAGCTGCGCGTGCAGACACCAGTGGTGAATCCCTCACACTGGATACCAGACTGGAATACCGAAGGACTGACCTTGATAATCTGGGTGCAACAGACAGGATGTGATGTGACTCTGGATGATCAGCTGTGATGTTACGTGACTCTGGACAAATAAATGAGATGTAACCAGACTCTGGATGAACAGCTGAGATGTGGCGAGACTCTAGAAGACCAGTTGAGACGTGACAAGGCTCTGGGATCTGTGAGACATGACTGGACTCATGACGAGCAGCTGTGACTTGACTCATGAAGATCAGTTGTGACTTGACTTGACTCATGACAAACAACTGTGACTTGACTTGAAACGTGACAATCAGCTGTGGCTAGAATTTACTTGTGACGATCAACTGTGACTTTACTAGAGAGCACCCGTCCTGTACCCTTACCATTCACCCCAGACTCCATTTCCCATAATCCTTTGCTCAGACTCATTATTAACTGCAATCACCTGTCTCTCATCATCACCTCATCAGTCTCACACTATAAGAATGGCACACGTTACAGCTCCGTAACAAAAGTTTTATTTTAACCTATTATTTCATCCATACTCCAGAACAGAAGGGGGCAGTAATGAACCTATAAGCTGGATGCCAACCGCCATTAAACATAAAAGAAGAAGAAGATCTGTAACGAGGGAGGCGACAAAGGAGCTGGGGATCCAAATGCAGGCTTGAATAAACAAGGCATAGTCATGCAGACAGGGTCCTGTAACAACAAAGTGATATCCAAGCCAGAGGTAAAAGAGTAATCCAAATAACAGGCAATGGTAGGGGCAGGCAGCAAACAATTAGAATTGAGGAAACAGTCCAGTCCTTAGTCAACAACACTAAGGCAAGGCAAAACTAAGAAAACAAGGAACACACAGGAAACTAGGGAAATATTCAAACATTCAGTCACCAGCGATGTGAGAGTGTGTGTGGCCCAGAGAGCAGCCCAGAAAATGGAGCGCAGCTGGAGGAAAACAAAACTAGAGGTATTTCGTATTGCTTGGTGCGAAAATAACCTATCCTACAGAAAAGCATTAAAAACTGCTAGATCTGATTACTTTTTGTATCTTTTAGAAGAAAACAAACATAACCCCAGGTATTTATTCAATACAGTGGCTAAAGAAATGAAAAATAAAGCATCAACAGGTGTTGACATTTCCCAACAGCACAGCAGTAATGACTTTATGAACTACTTTACCTCCAAGATCGATACTATTAGAGATAAAATTGCAACCATGCAGCCATCAGCTACAGTATCACATGAGATAGTGTGCTATAGATCACCTGGGTTGGAAAAATTTGTTTATTTTAACAATTTTAATTTGATGTAGGCCTAATTATTGAGGATTGCATCGTAAAGTGCGTGCATTAAATATGTAAGCATAATTATTTAATGCAATACGTTTCCGCCAAACGTATTTTAATCATCTAAAACAGTACTTAGTCATAAGTCATAATTACTATTTTAAGATTTGGTTCATTTAAATGCACTTTAATGTGATACAGTTGTAAGATTGTGAAGTAATTGCGCATACGTGGCTTGCGCGCTCCCCTTTAAGTCACAAAATATTTATCAGAATATTTATCAGAATATTCCTTGGTTTCACAATATTAAATGAATGATTGTAAACTAAAGAAAAAGGTCCCTTGGCAGTGTGCTAAAAAAATTCTAAGAGCCATGATAAGCTGTTGGTTTTTCTATCGGAGAAAGACCGTTAAACTAAAGAGAAAAAAAATCATGACAAATCATGACATAAGACTGACGTCTCACACAACGTAGCAATACATTATCCTCACGAACAAATATAAGGTCTGACGTTTACATACGTATATGGCAGTGTACCATTATGTCATCCTTCACGAATACATATGACGTCTGACGTTTGTATATGTATGTTCCAACATATACAAACGTCAGACAAAAGTTTATTCGTGAACAATGTCGTAATGGTACACCAATATATGTATGCAAACATCAGACGTAATATTTGTTCATGAGGGATAATACATTGATACATTGTTTGTGCTGTCAGTGTTATGTAATGATTTGTCATACTACATCGGTGCAAGTCCTTTTTGGTTGTTTTGCTTAACTTTAGCTATAGCCTCTAGTTGCTAGCGGTAATCCTGTTTATAGTTTTTAACAATAGAAACGTCGTATATTTTCAACACAGGAACACATGAGTTTTAGCAAATATTTATTTCACTTAAACTTCTAATTAATGCCGTACAGTTGCTTTGACACAATCTGTGTTGTTAAAAGCACTAAATAAATAAAGGTGACTTAACTTGTGTGCCATTTTTATAGTGTGAGACTGATGAGGTGATGAGAGACAGGTGATTGTAAT